>NW_027064322.1:0-26883 GCF_032884065.1 Artemia franciscana
CTAAAACTTTTGAAATGGAAAAGAGCCTTTAATTACATTCTTTACCATGTGCAATCATAAAATTGTCTAATATCTTCATTTTTTCACAGACATAGCTATTACCCTCGAAAACTAAAACTTTTGAAATAGGAAAAGAGCCTTTAATCACATTCTTTACCATTGCAATCATAAAATAGTCTAATATCTTCATTTTTTCAACATACGTAGCTATTACCCTCGAAAACTAAAACTTTTGACATAGGAAAAGAGCCTTTAATCACATTCTTTACCATTTGCAATCATAAAATAGTCTAATATCTTCATTTTTTCAACATACGTAGCTATTACCCTCGAAAACTAAAACTTTTGAAATAGGAAAAGAGCTTTAATCACATTCTTTACCATTTGCAATCATAAAATAGTCTAATATCTTCATTTTTTCAACATACGTAGCTATTACCCTCGAAAACTAAAACTTTTGACATAGGAAAAGAGCCTTTAATCACATTCTTTACCATGTGCAATCATAAAATAGTCTAATATCTTCATTTTTTCAACAACAAAGCTATTACCCTCGAAAACTAAAACTTTTGAAATAGGAAAAGAGCCTTTAATCACATTCTTTACCATTGCAATCATAAAATAGTCTAATATCTTCATTTTTTCAACATACGTAGCTATTACCCTCGAAAACTAAAACTTTTGAAATAGAAAAGAGCCTTTAATCACATTCTTTACCATGTGCAATCATAAAATAGTCTAATATCTTCATTTTTTCAACATACGTAGCTATTACCCTCGAAAACTAAAACTTTTGAAATAGGAAATGAGCCTTTAATCACATTCTTTACCATTTGCAATCATAAAATAGTCTAATATCTTCATTTTTTCAACATACGTAGCTATTACCCTCGAAAACTAAAACTTTTGAAATAGGAAAAGAGCCTTTAATCACATTCTTTACCATGTGCAATCATAAAATTGTCTAATATCTTCATTTTTTCCACAGACAAAGCTATTACCCTCGAAAACTAAAACTTTTGAAATAGGAAAAGAGCCTTTAATCACATTCTTTACCATGTGCAATCATAAAATAGTCTAATATCTTCATTTTTTCAACATACGTAGCTATTACCCTCGAAAACTAAAACTTTTGAAATAGGAAAAGAGCCTTTAATCACATTCTTTACCATGTGCAATCATAAAATAGTCTAATATCTTCATTTTTTCAACATACAGCTATTACCCTCGAAAACTAAAACTTTTGACATAGGAAAAGAGCCTTTAAGCACATTCTTTACCATGTGCAATCATAAAATAGTCTAATATCTTCATTTTTTCCAACATACGTAGCTATTACCCTCGAAAACTAAAACTTTTGAAATAGGAAAAGAGCCTTTAATCACATTCTTTACCATTTGCAATCATAAAATAGTCTAATATCTTCATTTTTTCAACATACGTAGCTATTACCCTCGAAAACTAAAACTTTTGACATAGGAAAAGAGCCTTTAATCACATTCTTTACCATTTGCAATCATAAAATAGTCTAATATCTTCATTTTTTCAACATACGTAGCTATTACCCTCGAAAACTAAAACTTTTGAAATAGGAAAAGAGCCTTTAATCACATTCTTTACCATGTGCAATCATAAAATAGTCTAATATCTTCATTTTTTCAGCATACGTAGCTGTTACCCTCGAAAACTAAAACTTTTGAAATAGGAAAAGAGCCTTTAATCACATTCTTTACCATGTGCAATCATAAAATAGTCTAATATCTTCATTTTTTCAACATAAGTAGCTATTACCCTCGAAAACTAAAACTTTTGAAATAGGAAAAGAGCCTTTAATCACATCTTTACCATGTGCAATCATAAAATAGTCTAATATCTTCATTTTTTCAACATACGTAGCTATTACCCTCGAAAACTAAAACTTTTGAAATAGGAAAAGAGCCTTTAATCACATTCTTTACCATGTGCAATCATAAAATTGTCTAATATCTTCATTTTTTCCACAGACAAGCTATTACCCTCGAAAACTAAAACTTTTGAAATAGGAAAAGAGCCTTTAATCACATTTTTACCATGTGCAATCATAAAATAGTCTAATATCTTCATTTTTTCAACATACGTAGCTATTACCCTCGAAAACTAAAACTTTTGAAATAGGAAAAGAGCCTTTAATCACATTCTTTACCATTTGCAATTCATAAAATAGTCTAATATCTTCATTTTTTCAACATACGTAGCTATTACCCTCGAAAACTAAAACTTTTGAAATAGGAAAAGAGCCTTTATCACATTCTTTACCATTTGCAATCATAAAATAGTCTAATATCTTCATTTTTTCAACATACGTAGCTATTACCCTCGAAAACTAAAACTTTTGAAATAGGAAAAGAGCCTTTAATCACATTCTTTACCATGTGCAATCATAAAATTGTCTAATATCTTCATTTTTTCAGCATAAGCTATTACCCTCGAAAACTAAAACTTTTGAAATAGGAAAAGAGCCTTTAATCACATTCTTTACCATTGCAATCATAAAATAGTCTAATATCTTCATTTTTTCAACATACGTAGCTATTACCCTCGAAAACTAAAACTTTTGAAATAGGAAAAGAGCCTTTAATCACATTCTTTACCATGTGCAATCATAAAATAGTCTAATATCTTCATTTTTTCAACATACGTAGCTATTACCCTCGAAAACTAAAACTTTTGAAATAGGAAAAGAGCCTTTAATCACATTCTTTACCATTTGCAATCATAAAATAGTCTAATATCTTCATTTTTTCAACATACGTAGCTATTACCCTCGAAAACTAAAACTTTTGAAATAGGAAAAGAGCCTTTAATCACATTCTTTACCATGTGCAATCATAAAATAGTCTAATATCTTCATTTTTTCAACATACGTAGCTATTACCCTCGAAAACTAAAACTTTTGAAATAGGAAAAGAGCCTTTAATCACATTCTTTACCATTGCAATCATAAAATAGTCTAATATCTTCATTTTTTCAACATACGTAGCTATTACCCTCGAAAACTAAAACTTTTGAAATAGGAAAAGAGCCTTTAATCACATTCTTTACCATGTGCAATCATAAAATAGTCTAATATCTTCATTTTTTCAGCATACGTAGCTATTACCCTCGAAAACTAAAACTTTTGAAATAGGAAAAGAGCCTTTAATCACATTCTTTACCATGTGCAATCATAAAATAGTCTAATATCTTCATTTTTTCAACATACGTAGCTATTACCCTCGAAAACTAAAACTTTTGAAATAGGAAAAGAGCCTTTAATCACATTCTTTACCATGTGCAATCATAAAATAGTCTAATATCTTCATTTTTTCAACACACGTAGCTATTACCCTCGAAAACTAAAACTTTTGAAATAGGAAAAGAGCCTTTAATTACATTCTTTACCATGTGCAATCATAAAATTGTCTAATATCTTCATTTTTTAAACATACGTAGCTATTACCCTCGAAAACTAAAACTTTTGAAATAGGAAAAGAGCCTTTAATCACATTCTTTACCATGTGCAATCATAAAATATTCTAATATCTTCATTTTTTCAACATACGTAGTTTTGTTTACCCTCGAAAACTAAAACTTTTGAAATAGGAAAAGAGCTTTAATCACATTCTTTACCATTTGCAATCATAAAATAGTCTAATATCTTCATTTTTTCAACATACGTAGCTATTACCCTCGAAAACTAAAACTTTTGACATAGGAAAAGAGCCTTTAATCACATTCTTTACCATTTGCAATCATAAAATAGTCTAATATCTTCATTTTTTCAACATACGTAGCTATTACCCTCGAAAACTAAAACTTTTGAAATAGGAAAAGAGCCTTTAATCACATTCTTTACCATTGCAATCATAAAATAGTCTAATATCTTCATTTTTTCAACATACATAGCTATTACCCTCGAAAACTAAAACTTTTGAAATAGGAAAAGAGCCTTTAATCACATTCTTTACCATTGCAATCATAAAATAGTCTAATATCTTCATTTTTTCAACATACGTAGCTATTACCCTCGAAAACTAAAACTTTTGAAATAGGAAAAGAGCCTTTAATCACATTCTTTACCATTTGCAATCATAAAATAGTCTAATATCTTCATTTTTTCAACATACGTAGCTATTACCCTCGAAAACTAAAACTTTTGAAATAGGAAAAGAGCCTTTAATCACATTCTTTACCATTTGCAATCATAAAATAGTCTAATATCTTCATTTTTTCAACATACGTAGCTATTACCCTCGAAAACTAAAACTTTTGAAATAGGAAAAGAGCCTTTAATCACATTCTTTACCATGTGCAATCATAAAATTGTCTAATATCTTCATTTTTTCAACATACATAGCTATTACCCTCGAAAACTAAAACTTTTGAAATAGGAAAAGAGCCTTTAATCACATTCTTTACCATGTGCAATCATAAAATTGTCTAATATCTTCATTTTTTCAACAGACAGCTATTACCCTCGAAAACTAAAACTTTTGACATAGGAAAAGAGCCTTTAATCACATTCTTTACCATTGCAATCATAAAATAGTCTAATATCTTCATTTTTTCAACATACGTAGCTATTACCCTCGAAAACTAAAACTTTTGAAATAGGAAAAGAGCTTTAATCACATTCTTTACCATTTGCAATCATAAAATAGTCTAATATCTTCATTTTTTCAACATACGTAGCTATTACCCTCGAAAACTAAAACTTTTGACATAGGAAAAGAGCCTTTAATCACATTCTTTACCATGTGCAATCATAAAATAGTCTAATATCTTCATTTTTTCAACATACGTAGCTATTACCCTCGAAAACTAAAACTTTTGAAATAGGAAAAGAGCCTTTAATCACATTCTTTACCATGTGCAATCATAAAATATGTCTAATATCTTCATTTTTTCAACATACAAAGCTATTACCCTCGAAAACTAAAACTTTTGAAATAGGAAAAGAGCCTTTAATCACATTCTTTACCATGTGCAATCATAAAAGAGTCTAATATCTTCATTTTTTAACATATGTAGCTATTACCCTCGAAAACTAAAACTTTTGAAATAGGAAAAGAGCCTTTAATCACATTCTTTACCATGTGCAATCATAAAATAGTCTAATATCTTCATTTTTTCCACAGACGTAGCTATTACCCTCGAAAACTAAAACTTTTGACATAGGAAAAGAGCCTTTAATCACATTCTTTACCATGTGCAATCATAAAATAGTCTAATATCTTCATTTTTCCAACATACGTAGCTATTACCCTCGAAAACTAAAACTTTTGAAATAGGAAAAGAGCCTTTAATCACATTCTTTACCATTGCAATCATAAAATAGTCTAATATCTTCATTTTTTCAACATACGTAGCTATTACCCTCGAAAACTAAAACTTTTGAATAGGAAAAGAGCCTTTAATCACATTCTTTACCATGTGCAATCATAAAATAGTCTAATATCTTCATTTTTTCAACATACGTAGCTATTACCCTCGAAAACTAAAACTTTTGAAATAGGAAAAGAGCCTTTAATCACATTCTTTACCATTTGCAATCATAAAATAGTCTAATATCTTCATTTTTTCAACATACGTAGCTATTACCCTCGAAAACTAAAACTTTTGAAATAGGAAAAGAGCCTTTAATCACATTCTTTACCATGTGCAATCATAAAATAGTCTAATATCTTCATTTTTTCAACATACGTAGCTATTACCCTCGAAAACTAAAACTTTTGAAATAGGAAAAGAGCCTTTAATCACATTCTTTACCATGTGCAATCATAAAATAGTCTAATATCTTCATTTTTTCAACATACGTAGCTATTACCCTCGAAAACTAAAACTTTTGAAATAGGAAAAGAGCCTTTAATCACATTCTTTACCATTTGCAATCATAAAATAGTCTAATATCTTCATTTTTTCAACATACGTAGCTATTACCCTCGAAAACTAAAACTTTTGAAATAGGAAAAGAGCCTTTAATCACATTCTTTACCATGTGCAATCATAAAATAGTCTAATATCTTCATTTTTTCAACATACGTAGCTATTACCCTCGAAAACTAAAACTTTTGAAATAGGAAAAGAGCCTTTAATACATTCTTTACCATGTGCAATCATAAAATAGTCTAATATCTTCATTTTTTCAACATACGTAGCTATTACCCTCGAAAACTAAAACTTTTGAAATAGGAAAAGAGCCTTTAATCACATTCTTTACCATGTGCAATCATAAAATAGTTTAATATCTTCATTTTTTCAACATACGTAGCTATTACCCTCGAAAACTAAAACTTTTGAAATAGGAAAAGAGCCTTTAATCACATTCTTTACCATTTGCAATCATAAAATAGTCTAATATCTTCATTTTTTCAACATACGTAGCTATTACCCTCGAAAACTAAAACTTTTGAAATAGGAAAAGAGCCTTTAATCACATTCTTTACCATGTGCAATCATAAAATTTGTCTAATATCTTCATTTTTTCAACATACATAGCTATTACCCCGAAAACTAAAACTTTTGAAATAGGAAAAGAGCCTTTAATCACATTCTTTACCATTTGCAATCTTAAAATAGTCTAATATCTTCATTTTTTCAACATACGTAGCTATTACCCTCGAAAACTAAAACTTTTGAAATAGGAAAAGAGCCTTTAATCACATTCTTTACCATGTGCAATCATAAAATTGTCTTATATCTTCATTTTTTCAACAGACAAAGCTATTACCCTCGAAAACTAAAACTTTTGACATAGGAAAAGAGCCTTTAATCACATTCTTTACCTATTGCAATCATAAAATAGTCTAATATCTTCATTTTTTGAACATACGTAGCTATTACCCTCGAAAACTAAAACTTTTGACATAGGAAAAGAGCCTTTAATCACATTCTTTACCATTTGCAATCATAAAATAGTCTAATATCTTCATTTTTTCAACATACGTAGCTATTACCCTCGAAAACTAAAACTTTTGACATAGGAAAAGAGCCTTTAATCACATTCTTTACCATTTGCAATCATAAAATAGTCTAATATCTTCATTTTTTCAACATACGTAGCTATTACCCTCGAAAACTAAAACTTTTGAAATAGGAAAAGAGCCTTTAATCACATTCTTTACCATGTGCAATCATAAAAATGTCTAATATCTTCATTTTTTCCACAGACAAAGCTATTACCCTCGAAAACTAAAACTTTTGAAATAGGAAAAGAGCCTTTAATCACAATCTTTACCATGTGCAATCATAAAAGAGTCGAATATCTTCATTTTTTTAACATATGTAGCTATTACCCTCGAAAACTAAAACTTTTGAAATAGGAAAAGAGCCTTTAATCACATTCTTTACCATGTGCAATCATAAAATTGTCTAATAACTTCATTTTTCCACAGACAAAGCTATTACCCTCGAAAACTAAAACTTTTGACATAGGAAAAGAGCCTTTAAGCACATTCTTTACCATGTGCAATCATAAAATAGTCTAATATCTTCATTTTTCCAACATACGTAGCAATTACCCTCGAAAACTAAAACTTTTGAAATAGGAAAAGAGCATTTAATCACATTCTTTACCATTTGCAATCATAAAATAGTCTAATATCTTTATTTTTTCAACATACGTAGCTATTGCCCTTGAAAACTAAAACTTTTGACATAGGAAAAGAGCCTTTAATCACATTCTTTACCATGTGCAATCATAAAATAGTCTAATATCTTCATTTTTCAACAAACATAGCTATTACCCTCGAAAACTAAAATTTTTGAAATAGGAAAAGAGCCTTTAATTACATTCTTTACCATGTGCAATCATAAAATAGTCTAATATCTTCATTTTTTCAACATACGTAGCTATTACCCTCGAGAACTAAAACTTTTGACATAGGAAAAGAGCCTTTAAGCACATTCTTTGCCATGCGAAATCATAAAATAGTCTAATATCTTCATTTTTTCAACATACGTAGCTATTACCCTCGAAAACTAAAACTTTTGAAATAGGAAAAGAGCTTTTAATCACATTCTTTACCATTTGCAATCATAAAATAGTCTAATATCTTCATTTTTTGAACATACGTAGCTATTACCCTCGAAACTAAAACTTTTGACATAAGAAAAGAGCCTTTAATCACATTCTTTACCATGTGCAATCATAAAATAGACTAATATCTTCATTTTTTCCATAGACCTAGCTATTACCTTCGAAAACTAAAACTTTTGAAATAGGAAAAGAGCCTTTAATCACATTCTTTACCATTTCCAATCATAAAATAGTCTAATATCTTCATTTTTTCAACATTAGTAGCTATTACCCTCGAAAACTAAAACTTTTGAAATAGGAAAAGAGCTTTTAATCACATTCTTTACCATTTGCAATCATAAAATAGTCTAATATCTTCATTTTTTGAACATACGTAGCTATTACCCTCGAAAACTAAAACTTTTGACATAGGAAAAGAGCCTTTAATCACATTCTTTACCATGTGCAATCATAAAATAGTCTAATATCTTCATTTTTTCCATAGTAGCTATTACCCTCGAAAACTAAAACTTTTGAAATAGGAAAAGAGCCTTTAATCACATTCTTTACCATTTCAATCATAAAATGGTCTAATATCTTCATTTTTTCAACATACGTAGCTATTACCCTCGAAAACTAAAACTTTTGAAATAGGAAAAGAGCCTTTAATCACATTCTTTACCATGTGCAATCATAAAACAGTCTAATATCTTCATTTTTTCAACATACGTAGCTATTACCCTCGAAAACTAAAACTTTTGAAATAGGAAAAGAGCCTTTAATCACATTCTTTACCATGTGCAATCATAAAATTGTCTAATATCTTCATTTTTTCAACATACGTAGCTATTACCCTCGAAAACTAAAACTTTTGAAATAGGAAAAGAGCCTTTAATCACATTCTTTACCATGTGCAATCATAAAATAGTCTAATATCTTCATTTTTTCCAACATACGTAGCTATTACCCTCGAAAACTAAAACTTTTGAAATAGGAAAAGAGCTTTAATCACATTCTTTACCATGTGCAATCATAAAATAGTCTAATATCTTCATTTTTTCAACATACGTAGCTATTACCCTCGAAAACTAAAACTTTTGAAATAGGAAAAGAGCCTTTAATCACATTCTTTACCATGTGCAATCATAAAATAGTCTAATATCTTCATTTTTTCAACATACGTAGCTATTACCCTCGAAAACTAAAACTTTTGAAATAGGAAAAGAGCCTTTAATCACATTCTTTACCATGTGCAATCATAAAATAGTCTAATATCTTCATTTTTTCAACATAACCTAGCTATTACCCTCGAAAACTAAAACTTTTGAAATAGGAAAAGAGCCTTTAATCACATTCTTTACCATGTGCAATCATAAAATAGTCTAATATCTTCATTTTTTCAACATACGTAGCTATTACCCTCGAAAACTAAAACTTTTGAAATAGGAAAAGAGCCTTTAATCACATTCTTTACCATTTGCAATCATAAAATAGTCTAATATCTTCATTTTTTCAACATACGTAGCTATTACCCTCGAAAACTAAAACTTTTGAAATAGGAAAAGAGCCTTTAATCACATTCTTTACCATGTGCAATCATAAAATTGTCTAATATCTTCATTTTTTCAACATACGTAGCTATTACCCTCGAAAACTAAAACTTTTGAAATAGGAAAAGAGCCTTTAATCACATTCTTTACCATTGCAATCATAAAATAGTCTAATATCTTCATTTTTTCAACATACGTAGCTATTACCCTCGAAAACTAAAACTTTTGAAATAGGAAAAGAGCCTTTAATCACATTCTTTACCATTTGCAATCATAAAATAGTCTAATATCTTCATTTTTTCAACATACGTAGCTATTACCCTCGAAAACTAAAACTTTTGAAATAGGAAAAGAGCCTTTAATCACATTCTTTACCATGTGCAATCATAAAATCAATCATAAAATAGACTAATATCTTCATTTTTTCCATAGACCTAGCTATTACCTTCGAAAACTAAAACTTTTGAAATAGGAAAAGAGCCTTTAATCAAATTCTTTACCATTTCCAATCATAAAATAGTCTAATATCTTCATTTTTTCAACATACGTAGCTATTACCCTCGAAAACTAAAACTTTTGAAATAGGAAAAGAGCCTTTAATCACATTCTTTACCATGTGCAATCATAAAACAGTCTAATATCTTCATTTTTTCAACATACGTAGCTATTACCCTCGAAAACTAAAACTTTTGAAATAGGAAAAGAGCCTTTAATCACATTCTTTACCATGTGCAATCATAAAATTGTCTAATATCTTCATTTTTTCAACATACGTAGCTATTACCCTCGAAAACTAAAACTTTTGACGTAGGAAAAGAGCCTTTAATCACATTCTTTACCATGTGCAATCATAAAATATTCTAATATCTCCATTTTTTCAACATACATAGCTATTACCCTCGAAAACTAAAACTTTTGAAATAGGAAAAGAGTCTTTAATCACATTCTTTACCATGTGCAATCATAAAATAGTCTAATATCTTCATTTTTTCAACATACGTAGCTATTACCCTCGAAAACTAAAACTTTTGAGATAGGAAAAGAGCCTTTAATCACATTCTTTACCATGTGCAATCATAAAATAGTCTAATATCTTCATTTTTTCCACAGACCTAGCTATTACCCTCGAAAACTAAAACTTTTGAAATAGGAAAAGAGTCTTTAATCACATTCTTTACCATGTGCAATCATAAAATAGTCTAATATCTTCATTTTTTCAACATACGTAGCTATTACCCTCGAAAACTAAAACTTTTGAAATAGGAAAAGAGCCTTTAATCACATTCTTTACCATGTGCAATCATAAAATTGTCTAATATCTTCGTTTTTTCAACATACGTAGCTATTACCCTCGAAAACTAAAACTTTTGACATAGGAAAAGAGCCTTTAATCACATTCTTTACCATTGCAATCATAAAATAGTCTAATATCTTCATTTTTTCAACATACGTAGCTATTACCCTCGAAAACTAAAACTTTTGAAATAGGAAAAGAGCCTTTAATCACATTCTTTACCATGTACAATCATAAAATAGTCTAATATCTTCATTTTTTCAACATGCGTAGCTATTACCCTCGAAAACTAAAACTTTTGACATAGGAAAAGAGCCTTTAATCACATTCTTTACCATTTGCAATCATAAAATAGTCTAATATCTTCATTTTTTCAACATACGTAGCTATTACCCTCGAAAACTAAAACTTTTGAAATAGGAAAAGAGCCTTTAATCACATTCTTTACCATGTGCAATCATAAAATAGTCTAATATCTTCATTTTTTCAACATATGTAGCTATTACCCTCGAAAACTAAAACTTTTGAAATAGGAAAAGAGCCTTTAATCACATTCTTTACCATGTGCAATCATAAAATTGTCTAATAAAACTATTACCCTCGAAAACTAAAACTTTTGATAGGAAAAGAGCCTTTAATTACATTCTTTACCATGTGCAATCATAAAATTGTTTAATATCTTCATTTTTTAAACATACGTAGCTATTACCCTCGAAAACTAAAACTTTTGAAAGAGGAAAAGAGCCTTTAATCACATTCTTTACCATGTGCAATCATAAAATATTCTAATATCTTCATTTTTTCAACATACGTAGCTATTACCCTCGAAAACTAAAACTTTTGAAATAGGAAAAGAGCCTTTAATCACATTCTTTACCATGTGCAATCATAAAATTGTCTAATATCTTCATTTTTTCAACATACGTAGCTATTGCCCTCGAAAACTAAAACTTTTGACATAGGAAAAGAGCCTTTAATCACATTCTTTACCATTTGCAATCATAAAATAGTCTAATATCTTCATTTTTTGAACATACGTAGCTATTACCCTCGAAAACTAAAACTTTTGAAATAGGAAAAGAGCCTTTAATCACATTCTTTACCATTTGCAATTTTAAAATAGTCTAATATCTTCATTTTTTCAACATACGTAACTATTACCCTCGAAAACTAAAACTTTTGAAATAGGAAAAGAGCCTTTAATCACATTCTTTACCATTTGCAATCATAAATTAGTCTAATATCTTCATTTTTTCAACAAACGTAGCTATTACCCTCGAAAACTAAATTTTTTGAAATAGGAAAAGACCCTTTAATTACATTCTTTACCATGTGCAATCATAACATAGTCTAATATCTTCATTTTTTCAACATACGTAGCTATTACCCTCGAAAACTAAAACTTTTGAAATAGGAAAAGAGCCTTTAATCACATTCTTTACCATGTGCAATCATAAAATAGTCTAATATCTTTATTTTTTCAACATACGTAGCTATTGCCCTCGATAACTAAAACTTTTGACATAGGAAAAGAGCCTTTAATCACATTCTTTACCATGTGCAATCATAAAATAGTCTAATATCTTCATTTTTTCCACAGACCTAGCTATTACCCTCGAAAACTAAAACTTTTGAAATAGGATAAGAGCCTTTAATCACATTCTTTACCATTTGCAATCATAAAATAGTCTAATATCTTAATTTTTTCGACAAACGTAGCTATTACCCTCGAAAACTAAAATTTTTGAAATAGGAAAAGAGCCTTTAATCACATTCTTTACCATGTGCAATCATAAAATTGTCTAATAACTTCATTTTTTTCACAGACCTAGCTATTACCCTCGAAAACTAAAACTTTTGAAATAGGAT
The DNA here is from genome assembly GCF_032884065.1 of Artemia franciscana. Taxonomy (NCBI): domain Eukaryota; kingdom Metazoa; phylum Arthropoda; class Branchiopoda; order Anostraca; family Artemiidae; genus Artemia; species Artemia franciscana. The sequence continues at coordinate 12,749 of NW_027064322.1, forward strand.
AAGACCCTTTAATCACATTCTTTACCATTTGCAATCATAAAATAGTCTAATATCTTAATTTTTTCGACAAACGTAGCTATTACCCTCGAAAACTAAAATTTTTGAAATAGGAAAAGAGCCTTTAATTACATTCTTTACCATGTGCAATCATAAAATTGTCTAATATCTCCAGTTTTTCAGCATACGTAGCTATTACCCTCGAAAACTAAAACTTTTGACATAGGAAAAGAGCCTTTAATCACATTCTTTACCATTTGCAATCATAAAATAGTCTAATATCTTCATTTTTTCAACATACGTAGCTATTACCCTCGATAACTAAAACTTTTGACATAGGAAAAGAGCCTTTAAGCACATTCTTTGCCATGTGAAATCATAAAATAGTCTAATATCTTCATTTTTTCAACATACGTAGCTATTACCCTCGAAAACTAAAACTTTTGAAATAGGAAAAGAGCCTTTAATCACATTCTTTTCCATGTGCAATCATAAATAGTCTAATATCTTCATTTTTTCAACATACGTAGCTGTTACCCTCGAAAGCTAAAACTTGTGACATAGGAAAAGACCCTTTAAGCACATTCTTTACCATGTGCAATCATAAAATAGTCTAATATCTTCATTTTTCCAACATAATTAGCTATTACCCTCGAAAACTAAAACTTTTGAAATAGGAAAAGAGCTTTTAATCACATTCTTTACCATTTGCAATCATAAAATAGTCTAATATCTTCATTTTTTCAACAAACGTAGCTATTACCCTCGAAACTAAAACTTTTGACATAAGAAAAGAGCCTTTAATCACATTCTTTACCATGTGCAATGATAAAATAGACTAATATCTTCATTTTTTCCATAGATCTAGCTATTACCCTCGAAAACTAAAACTTTTGAAATAGGAAAAGAGCCTTTAATCACATTCTTTACCATTTGCAATCATAAAATAGTCTAATATCTTCATTTTTTCAACATAAGTAGCTATTACCCTCGAAAACTAAAACTTTTGAAATAGGAAAAGAGCCTTTAATCACATTCTTTACCATGTGCAATCATAAAACAGTCTAATATCTTCATTTTTTCAACATACGTAGCTATTACTCTCGAAAACTGAAACTTTTGAAAGAGGAAAAGAGCCTTTAATCACATTCTTTACCATGTGCAATCATAAAATTGTCTAATATCTTCATTTTTTCAACATACGTAGCTATTACCCTCGAAAACTAAAACTTTTGACGTAGGAAAAGAGCCTTTAATCACATTCTTTACCATTTGCAATCATAAAATAGTCTAATATCTTCATTTTTTAAACATACGTAGCTATTACCCTCAAAAACTAAAACTTTTGAAATAGGAAAAGAGCCTTTAATCACATTCTTTACCATTTGCAATCATAAAATAGTCTAATATCTTCATTTTTTCAACATACGTAGCTATTACCCTTGAAAACTCAAACTTTTGACACAGGAAAAGAGCCTTTAATCACATTCTTTACCATGTGCAATCATAAAATAGTCTAATATCTTCATTTTTTTCCACAGACCTAGCTATTACCCTCGAAAACTAAAACTTTTGAAATAGGAAAAGAGCCTTTAATCACATTCTTTACCATGTGCAATCATAAAATAGTCTAATATCTTCATTTTTTCAACATACGTAGCTATTACCCTCGAAAACTAAAACTTTTGAAATAGGAAAAGAGCCTTTAATCATATTCTTTACCATGTGCAATCATAAAATTGTCTAATATCTTCGTTTTTTCCACATACGTAGCTATTACCCTCGAAAACTAAAACTTTTGACGTAGGAAAAGAGCCTTTAATCACATTCTTTACCATTTGCAATCATAAAATAGTCTAATATCTTCATTTTTTCAACATACGGAGCTATTACCCTCAAAAACTAAAACTTTTGAAATAGGAAAAGAGCCTTTAATCACATTCTTTACCATTTGCAATCATAAAATAGTCTAATATCTTCATTTTTTCAACATACGTAGCTATTACCCTCGAAAACTAAAACTTTTGACATAGGAAAAGAGCCTTTAATCACATTCTTTACCATGTGCAATCATAAAATAGTCTAATATCTTCATTTTTTCCACAGACCTAGCCATTACCCTCGAAAACTAAAACTTTTGACATAGGAAAAGAGCCTTTAATCACATTCTTTACCATTTGCAATCATAAAATAGTCCAATATCTTCATTTTTTCAACATACATAGCCATTACCCTCGAAAACTAAAACTTTTGAAATAGGAAAAGAGCCTTTAATCACATTCTTTACCATTTGCAATCATAAAATAGTCTAATATCTTCATTTTTTCAACATACGTAGCTATTACCCTCGAAAACTAAAACTTTTGAAATAGGAAAAGAGCATTTAATCACATTCTTTACCATGTGCAATCATAAAATTGTCTAATAATTTCGTTTTTTCAACATACGTAGCTATTACCCTCGAAAACTAAAACTTTTGACATAGGAAAAGAGCCTTTAATCACATTCTTTACCATTTGCAATCATAAAATAGTCCAATATCTTCATTTTTTCAACATACATAGCCATTACCCTCGAAAACTAAAACTTTTGAAATAGGAAAAGAGCCTTTAATCACATTCTTTACCATGTACAATCATAAATAGTCTAATATCTTCATTTTTTCAACATGCGTAGCTATTACCCTCGAAAACTAAAACTTTTGACATAGGAAAAGAGCCTTTAATCACATTCTTTACCATGTGCAATCATAAAATTGTCATAAAACTGTTACCCTCGAAAAATATAATAAAGAGCCTTTAATTACATGCTTTACCATGTGCAATCATAAAATTGTTTAATATCTTCATTTTTTAAACATACGTAGCTATTACCCTCGAAAACTAAAACTTTTGAAATAGGAAAAGATTCTTTAATCACATTCTTTACCATGTGCAATCATAAAATATTCTAATATCTTCATTTTTTCAACATACGTAGCTATTACCCTCGAAAACTAAAACTTTTGACATAGGAAAAGAGCCTTTAATCACATTCTTTACCATTTGCAATCATAAAATAGTCTAAAATCTTCATTTTTTGAACATACGTAGCTATTACCTACGAAAACTAAAACTTTTGAAATAGGAAAAGAGCCTTTAATCACATTCTTTACCATTTGCAATCATAAAATAGTCTAATATCTTCATTTTTTCAACATACTTAGCTATTACCCTCGAAAACTAAAACTTTTGAAATAGGAAAAGAGCCTTTAATCACATTCTTTACCATGTGCAATCATAAATTTGTCTAATATCTTCAGTTTTTCAACATACGTAGCTATTGCCCTCGAAAACTAAAACTTTTGACATAGGAAAAGAGCCTTTAATCACATTCTTTACCATGTGCAATCATAAAATAGTCTAATATCTTCATTTTTTCAACATACGTAGCTATTACCCTCGAAAACTAAAACTTTTGAAATAGGAAAAGAGCCTTTAATCACATTCCTTACCATGTGCAATCATAAAATTGTCTAATATCTCCAGTTTTTCAACATACGTAGCTATTACCCTCGAAAACTAAAACTTTTGACATAGGAAAAGAGACTTTAATCACATTCTTTACCATTTGCAATCATAAAATAGTCTAATATCTTCATTTTTTTAACATACGTAGCTATTACCCTCGAGAACTAAAACTTTTGACATAGGAAAAGAGCCTTTAAGCACTTTCTTTGCCATGTGAAATCATAAAATAGTCTAATATCTTCATTTTTTCAACATACGTAGCTATTACCCTCGAAAACTAAAACTTTTGAAATAGGAAAAGAGCCTTTAATCACATTCTTTACCATGTGCAATCACAAATAGTCTAATATCTTCATTTTTTCAACTTACGTAGCTGTTACCCTCGAAAACTAAAACTTTTGACATAGGAAAAGACCCTTTAAGCACATTCTTTACCATGTGCTATCATAAATTAGTCTAATATCTTCATTTTTCCAACATAATTAGCTATTACCCTCGAAAACTAAAACTTTTGAAATAGGAAAAGAGCTTTTAATGACATTCTTTACCATTTGCAATCATAAAATAGTCTAATATCTTCATTTTTTCAACATACGTAGCTATTACCCTCGAAACTAAAACTTTTGACATAGGAAAAGAGCCTTTAATCACATTCTTTACCATGTGCAATCATAAAATAGACTAATATCTTCATTTTTTCCATAGACCTAGCTATTACCCTTGAAAACTAAAACTTTTGAAATAGGAAAAGAGCCTTTAATCACATTCTTTACCATTTGCAATCATAAAATAGTCTAATATCTTCATTTTTTCAACATACGTAGCTATTACCCTCGAAAACTAAAACTTTTGAAATAGGAAAAGAGCCTTTAATCACATTCTTTACCATGTACAATTATAAATAGTCTAATATCTTCATTTTTTCAACATGCGTAGCTATTACCCTCGAAAACTAAAACTTTTGACATAGGAAAAGAGCCTTTAATCACATTCTTTACCATTTGCAATCATAAAATAGTCTAATATCTTTATTTTTTCAACATACGTAGCTATTACCCTCGAAAACTAAAACTTTTGAAATAGGAAAAGAGCCTTTAATCACATTCTTTACCATGTGCAATCATAAATTTGTCTAATATCTTCAGTTTTTCAACATACGTAGCTATTACCCTCGAAAACTAAAATTTTTACATAGGAAAAGAGCCTTTAATCACATTCTTTACCATTTGCAATCATAAAATAGTCTAATTTCTTCATTTTTTCCACAGACCTAGCTATCACCCTCGAAAACTAAAACTTTTGAAATAGGATAAGAGCCTTTAATCACATTCTTTACCATTTGCAATCATAAAATAGTCTAATATCTTCATTTTTTCAACAAACGTAGCTATTACCCTCGAAAACTCAAATTTTTGAAAGAGGAAAAGAGCCTTTAATTACATTCTTTACCATGTGCAATTATAAAATAGTCTAATATCTTCATTTTTTCAACATACGTAGCTATTACCCTCGAAAACTAAAACTTTTGAAATAGGAAAAGAGCCTTTAATCACATTCTTTACCATTGGCAATCATAAAATAGTCTAATATCTTTATTTTTTCATCATACGTAGCTATTGCCCTCGAAAACTAAAACTTTTGACATAGGAAAAGAGCCTTTAATCACATTCTTTACCATGTGCAATCATAAAATAGTCTAATATCTTCATTTTTTCAACATACGTAGCTATTACCCTCGAAAACTAAAACTTTTGACATAGGAAAAGAGCCTTTAATCACATTCTTTACCATTTGCAATCATAAAATAGTCTAATATCTTCATTTTTTCAACATACGTAGCTATTACCCTCGAGAACTAAAACTTTTGACATAGGAAAAGAGCCTTTAAGCACATTCTTTGCCATGTGAAATCATTTAAATAGTCTAATATCTTCATTTTTTCAACATACGTAGCTATTACCCTCGAAAACTAAAACTTTTGAAATAGGAAAAGAGCCTTTAAAGACATTCTTTACCATGTGCAATCATAAATAGTCTAGTATCTTCATTTTTTCAACATACGTAGCTGTTACCCTCGAAAACTAAAACTTTTGACATAGGAAAAGACCCTTTAAGCACATTCTTTACCATGTGCAATCATAAAATAGTCTAATATCTTCATTTTTCCAACATAATTAGCTATTACCCTCGAGAACTAAAACTTTTGACATAGGAAAAGAGCCTTTAAGCACATTCTTTGCCATGTGAAATCATAAAATAGTCTAATATCTTCATTTTTTCAACATACGTAGCTATTACCCTCGAAAACTATACGTAGCTCACATTCTTTACCATGTGCAATCATAAAATAGACTAATATCTTCATTTTTTCCATAGACCTAGCTATTACCTTCGAAAACTAAAACTTTTGAATAGGAAAAGAGCCTTTAATCACATTCTTTACCATGTGAATCATAAAATAGTCTAATATCTTCATTTTTTCAACATACGTAGCTATTACCCTCGAAAACTAAAACTTTTGAAATAGGAAAAGAGCCTTTAATCACATTCTTTACCATGTGCAATCATAAAACAGTCTAATATCTTCATTTTTTCAACATACGTAGCTATTACCCTCGAAAACTAAAACTTTTGAAATAGGAAAAGAGCCTTTAATCACATTCTTTACCATGTGCAATCATAAAATTAGACTATTTTATGATTGCACATGGTAAAGAATGTGCTTAAAGGGTCTTTTCCTATGTCAAAAGTTTTAGTTTTCGAGGGTAACAGCTACGTATGTTGAAAAAATGAAGATATTAGACTGTTTTATGATTGCACATGGTAAAGAATGTGATTAAAGGCTCTTTTCCTATTTCAAAAGTTTTAGTTTTCGAGGGTAATAGCTACGTATGTTGAAAAAATGAAGATATTAGACTATTTTATGATTGGAAATGGTAAAGAATGTGATTATAGGCTCTTTTCCTATTTCAAAAGTTTTAGTTTTCGAAGGTAATAGCTAGGTCTATGGAAAAAATGAAGATATTAGTCTATTTTATGATTGCACATGGTAAAGAATGTGATTTAAAGGCTCTTTTCTTATGTCAAAAGTTTTAGTTTCGAGGGTAATAGCTACGTATGTTCAAAAAATGAAGATATTAGACTATTTTATGATTGCAAATGGTAAAGAATGTGATTAAAAGCTCTTTTCCTATTTCAAAAGTTTTAGTTTTCGAGGGTAATAGCTACGTATGTTGAAAAAATGAAGATATTAGACTATTTTATGATTTCGCATGGCAAAGAATGTGCTTAAAGGCTCTTTTCCTATGTCAAAAGTTCTAGTTCTCGAGGGTAATAGCTACGTATGTTGAAAAAATGAAGATATTAGACTATTTTATGATTGCACATGGTAAAGAATGTAATTAAAGGCTCTTTTCCTATTTCAAAAATTTTAGTTTTCGAGGGTAATAGCTATGTTTGTTGAAAAATGAAGATATTAGACTATTTTATGATTGCACATGGTAAAGAATGTGATTAAAGGCTCTTTTCCTATGTCAAAAGTTTTAGTTTTCAAGGGCAATAGCTACGTATGTTGAAAAAATAAAGATATTAGACTATTTTATGATTGCAAATGGTAAAGAATGTGATTAAATGCTCTTTTCCTATTTCAAAAGTTTTAGTTTTCGAGGGTAATTGCTACGTATGTTGGAAAAATGAAGATATTAGACTATTTTATGATTGCACATGGTAAAGAATGTGCTTAAAGGCTCTTTTCCTATGTCAAAAGTTTTAGTTTTCGAGGGTAATAGCTTTTTCTGTGGAAAAATGAAGTTATTAGACAATTTTATGATTGCACAAGGTAAAGAATGTGATTAAAGGCTCTTTTCCTATTTCAAAAGTTTTAGTTTTCGAGGGTAATAGCTACATATGTTAAAAAAATGAAGATATTCGACTCTTTTATGATTGCACATGGTAAAGATTGTGATTAAAGGCTCTTTTCCTATTTCAAAAGTTTTAGCTTTCGAGGGTAATAGCTTTGTCTGTGGAAAAAATGAAGATATTAGACATTTTTATGATTGCACATGGTAAAGAATGTGATTAAAGGCTCTTTTCCTATTTCAAAAGTTTTAGTTTTCGAGGGTAATAGCTACGTATGTTGAAAAAATGAAGATATTAGACTATTTTATGATTGCAAATGGTAAAGAATGTGATTAAAGGCTCTTTTCCTATGTCAAAAGTTTTAGTTTTCGAGGGTAATAGCTACGTATGTTGAAAAAATGAAGATATTAGACTATTTTATGATTGCAAATGGTAAAGAATGTGATTAAAGGCTCTTTTCCTATGTCAAAAGTTTTAGTTTTCGAGGGTAATAGCTACGTATGTTCAAAAAATGAAGATATTAGACTATTTTATGATTGCAATAGGTAAAGAATGTGATTAAAGGCTCTTTTCCTATGTCAAAAGTTTTAGTTTTCGAGGGTAATAGCTTTGTCTGTTGAAAAAATGAAGAAATAAGACAATTTTATGATTGCACATGGTAAAGAATGTGATTAAAGGCTATTTTCCTATTTCAAAAGTTTTAGTTTTCGAGGGTAATAGCTATGTATGTTGAAAAAATGAAGATATTAGACAATTTTATTATTGCACATGGTAAAGAATGTGATTAAAGGCTCTTTTCCTATTTCAAAAGTTTTAGTTTTCGAGGGTAATAGCTACGTATGTTGAAAAATGAATATATTAGACTATTTTATGAATACAAATGGTAAAGAATGTGATTAAAGGCTCTTTTCCTATTTCAAAAGTTTTAGTTTTCGAGGGTAATAGCTACGTATGTTGAAAAAATGAAGATATTAGACTATTTTAAGATTGCTAATGGTAAAGAATGTGATTAAAGGCTCTTTTCCTATTTCAAAAGTTTTAGTTTTCGGGGGTAATAGCTATGTCTGTGGAAAAAATGAAGATATTAGACAAATTTATGATTGCACATGGTAAAGAATGTGATTAAAGGCTCTTTTCCATTTCAAAAGTTTTAGTTTTCGAGGGTAATAGCTACGTATGTTGAAAAAATGAAGATATTAGACTATTTTATGATTGCAAATGGTAAAGAATGTGATTAAAGGCTCTTTTCCTATTTCAAAAGTTTTAGTTTTCGAGGGTAATAGCTACGTATGTTGAAAAGAGCCTTTAATAACATTCTTTACCATTTGCAATCATAAAATAGTCTAATATCTTCATTTTTTCAACATACGTAGCTATTACCCTCAAAAACTAAAACTTTTGAAATAGGAAAAGAGCCTTTAATCACATTCTTTACCATTTGCAATCATAAAATAGTCTAATATCTTCATTTTTTCAACATACGTAGCTATTACCCTTGAAAACTAAAACTTTTGAGATAGGAAAAGAGCCTTAATCACATTCTTTACCATGTGCAATCATAAAATAGTCTAATATCTTCATTTTTCCACAGACCTAGCTATTACCCTCGAAAACTAAAACTTTTGAAATAGGAAAGAGTCTTTAATCACATTCTTTACCATGTGCAATCATAAAATAGTCTAATATCTTCATTTTTTCAACATACGTAGCTATTACCCTCGAAAACTAAAACTTTTGAAATAGGGAAAAGAGCCTTTAATCACATTCTTTACCATGTGCAATCATAAAATTGTCTAATATCTTCGTTTTTTCAACATACGTAGCTATTACCCTCGAAACTAAAACTTTTGACATAGGAAAAGAGCCTTTAATCACATTCTTTACCACTTGCAATCATAAAATAGTCTAATATCTTCATTTTTTCAACATACGTAGCTATTACCCTCGAAAACTAAAACTTTTGAAATAGGAAAAGAGCCTTTAATCACATTCTTTACCATGTACAATCATAAATAGTCTAATATCTTCATTTTTTCAACATGCGTAGCTATTACCCTTGAAAACTAAAACTTTTGACATAGGAAAAGAGCCTTTAATCACATTCTTTACCATTTGCAATCATAAAATAGTCTAATATCTTCATTTTTTCAACATACGTAGCTATTACCCTTGAAAACTAAAACTTTTGAGATAGGAAAAGAGCCTTTAATCACATTCTTTACCATGTGCAATCATAAAATAGTCTAATATCTTCATTTTTTCCACAGACCTAGCTATTACCCTCGAAAACTAAAACTTTTGAAATAGGAAAAGAGTCTTTAATTCACATTCTTTACCATGTGCAATCATAAAATAGTCTAATATCTTCATTTTTTCAACATACGTAGCTATTACCCTCGAAAACTAAAACTTTTGAAATAGGAAAAGAGCCTTTAATCACATTCTTTACCATGTGCAATCATAAAATTGTCTAATATCTTCGTTTTTTCAACATACGTAGCTATTACCCTCGAAAACTAAAACTTTTGACATAGGAAAAGAGCCTTTAATCACATTCTTTACCACTTGCAATCATAAAATAGTCTAATATCTTCATTTTTTCAACATACGTAGCTATTACCCTCGAAAACTAAAACTTTTGAAATAGGAAAAGAGCCTTTAATCACATTCTTTACCATGTACAATCATAAATAGTCTAATATCTTCATTTTTTCAACATGCGTAGCTATTACCCTTGAAAACTAAAACTTTTGACATAGGAAAAGAGCCTTTAATCACATTCTTTACCATTTGCAATCATAAAATAGTCTAATATCTTCATTTTTTCAACATACGTAGCTATTACCCTCGAAAACTAAAACTTTTGAAATATGAAAAGAGCCTTTAATCACATTCTTTACCATGTGCAATCATAAAATAGTCTAATATCTTCATTTTTTCAACATATGTAGCTATTACCCTCGAAAACTAAAACTTTTGAAATAGGAAAAGAGCCTTTAATCACATTCTTTACCATGTGCAATCATAAAATTGTCATAAAACTATTACCCTCGAAAAATATAAAAAAGAGCCTTTAATTACATGCTTTACCATGTGCAATCATAAAATTGTTTAATATCTTCATTTTTTAAACATACGTAGCTATTACCCTCGAAAACTAAAACTTTTGAAAGAGGAAAAGAGCCTTTAATCACATTCTTTACCATGTGCAATCATAAAATATTCTAATATCTTCATTTTTTCAACATACATAGTTTTGTTTACCCTCGAAAACTAAAACTTTTGAAATAGGAAAAGAGTCAGTGATCACATTCTTTACCATGTCCAATCATAAAATTGTCTAATATCTTCATTTTTTCAACATACGTAGCTATTACCCTCGAAAACTAAAACTTTTGACATAGGAAAAGAGCCTTTAATCACATTATTTACCATTTGCAATCATGAAATAGTCTAATATCTTCATTTTTTGAACATACGTAGCTATTACCCTCGAAAACTAAAACTTTTGAAATAGGAAAAGAGCCTTTAATCACATTCTTTACCATTTGCAATTTTAAAATAGTCTAATATCTTCATTTTTTCAACATACGTAACTATTACTCTCGAAAACTAAAACTTTTGAAATAGGAAAAGAGCCTTTAATCACATTCTTTACCATTTGCAATCATAAATTAGTCTAATATCTTCATTTTTTCAACAAACGTAGCTATTACCCTCGAAAACTAAATTTTTTGAAATAGGAAAAGACCCTTTAATTACATTCTTTACCATGTGCAATCATAACATAGTCTAATATCTTCATTTTTTCAACATACGTAGCTATTACCCTCGAAAACTAAAACTTTTGAAATAGGAAAAGAGCCTTTAATCACATTCTTTACCATGTGCAATCATAAAATAGTCTAATATCTTTATTTTTTCAACATACGTAGCTATTGCCCTCGATAACTAAAACTTTTGACATAGGAAAAGAGCCTTTAATCACATTCTTTACCATGTGCAATCATAAAATAGTCTAATATCTTCATTTTTTCCACAGACCTAGCTATTACCCTCGAAAACTAAAACTTTTGAAATAGGATAAGAGCCTTTAATCACATTCTTTACCATTTGCAATCATAAAAATAGTCTAATATCTTAATTTTTTCGACAAACGTAGCTATTACCCTCGAAAACTAAAATTTTTGAAATAGGAAAAGAGCCTTTAATCACATTCTTTACCATGTGCAATCATAAAATTGTCTAATAACTTCATTTTTTCACAGACCTAGCTATTACCCTCGAAAAACTAAAACTTTTGAAAATAGGATAAGAGCCTTAATCACATTCATTACCATTTGCAATCCATAAAATAGTCTAATATCTTAATTTTTCGACAAACGTAGCATTACCCTCGAAAACTAAAATTTTTGAAATAGGAAAAGAGCCTTTAATTACATTCTTTACCATGTGCAATCACAAATAGTCTAATATCTTCATTTTTTCAACATACGTAGCTATTACCCTCGATAACTAAAACTTTTGACATAGGAAAAGAGCCTTTAAGCACATTCTTTGCCATGTGAAATCATAAAATAGTCTAATATCTTCATTTTTTCAACATACGTAGCTATTACCCTCGAAAACTAAAACTTTTGAAATAGGAAAAGAGCCTTTAATCACATTCTTTTCCATGTGCCAATCATAAATAGTCTAATATCTTCATTTTTTCAACATACGTAGCTGTTACCCTCGAAAGCTAAAACTTGTGACATAGGAAAAGACCCTTTAAGCACATTCTTTACCATGTGCAATCATAAAATAGTCTAATATCTTAATTTTTCCAACATAATTAGCTATTAACCTCGAAAACTAAAACTTTTGAAATAGGAAAAGAGCTTTTAATCACATTCTTTACCATTTGCAATCATAAAATAGTCTAATATCTTCATTTTTTCAACAAACGTAGCTATTACCCTCGAAACTAAAACTTTTGACATAAGAAAAGAGCCTTTAATCACATTCTTTACCATGTGCAATGATAAAATAGACTAATATCTTCATTTTTTTCCATAGATCTAGCTATTACCCTCGAAAACTAAAACTTTTGAAATAGGAAAAGAGCCTTTAATCACATTCTTTACCATTTGCAATCATAAAATAGTCTAATATCTTCATTTTTTCAACATAAGTAGCTATTACCCTCGAAAACTAAAACTTTTTGAAATAGGAAAAGAGCCTTTAATCACATTCTTTACCATGTGCAATCATAAAACAGTCTAATATCTTCATTTTTTCAACATACGTAGCTATTACTCTCGAAAACTGAAACTTTTGAAAGAGGAAAAGAGCCTTTAATCACATTCTTTACCATGTGCAATCATAAAATTGTCTAATATCTTCATTTTTTCAACATACGTAGCTATTACCCTCGAAAACTAAAACTTTTGACGTAGGAAAAGAGCCTTTAATCACATTCTTTACCATTTGCAATCATAAAATAGTCTAATATCTTCATTTTTTCAACATACGTAGCTATTACCCTTGAAAACTCAAACTTTTGACACAGGAAAAGAGCCTTTAATCACATTCTTTACCATGTGCAATCATAAAATAGTCTAATATCTTCATTTTTTTCCACAGACCTAGCTATTACCCTCGAAAAACTAAAACTTTTGAAATAGGAAAAGAGCCTTTAATCACATTCTTTACCATGTGCAATCATAAAATAGTCTAATATCTTCATTTTTTCACATACGTAGCTATTACCCTCGAAAACTAAAACTTTTGAAATAGGAAAAGAGCCTTTAATCATATTCTTTACCATGTGCAATCATAAAATTGTCTAATATCTTCGTTTTTTCCACATACGAGCTATTACCCTCGAAAACTAAAACTTTTGACGTAGGAAAAGAGCCTTTAATCACATTCTTTACCATTTGCAATCATAAAATAGTCTAATATCTTCATTTTTTCAACATACGGAGCTATTACCCTCAAAAACTAAAACTTTTGAAATAGGAAAAAGAGCCTTTAATCACATTCTTTACCATTTGCAATCATAAAATAGTCTAATATCTTCATTTTTTCAACATACGTAGCTATTACCCTCGAAACTAAAACTTTTGACATAGGAAAAGAGCCTTTAATCACATTCTTTACCATGTGCAATCATAAAATAGTCTAATATCTTCATTTTTTCCACAGACCTAGCCATTACCCTCGAAAACTAAAACTTTTGACATAGGAAAAGAGCCTTTAATCACATTCTTTACCATTTGCAATCATAAAATAGTCCAATATCTTCATTTTTTCAACATACATAGCATTACCCTCGAAAACTAAAACTTTTGAAATAGGAAAAGAGCCTTTAATCACATTCTTTACCATTTGCAATCATAAAAATAGTCTAATATCTTCATTTTTTCAACATACGTAGCTATTACCCTCGAAAACTAAAACTTTGAAATAGGAAAAGAGCCTTTAATCACATTCTTTACCATGTGCAATCATAAAATTGTCTAATAATTTCGTTTTTTCAACATACATAGCTATTACCCTCGAAAACTAAAACTTTTGACATAGGAAAAGAGCCTTTAATCACATTCTTTACCATTTGCAATCATAAAATAGTCCAATATCTTCATTTTTTCAAATACATAGCCATTACCCTCGAAAACTAATACTTTTGAAATAGGAAAAGAGCCTTTAATCACATTCTTTACCATGTACAATCATAAATAGTCTAATATCTTCATTTTTTCAACATGCGTAGCTATTACCCTCGAA
>NW_027064323.1:0-26863 GCF_032884065.1 Artemia franciscana
ATATAGTCTAATATCTTCATTTTTTCAACATACGTAGCTATTACCCTCGAAAACTAAAACTTTTGAAATAGGAAAAGAGCCTTTAATCACATTCTTTACCATTTGCAATCATAAAATAGTCTAATATCTTCATTTTTTCAACATACGTAGCTATTACCCTCGAAAACTAAAACTTTTGAATAGGAAAAGAGCCTTTAATCACATTCTTTACCATTTGCAATCATAAAATAGTCTAATATCTTCATTTTTTCAACATACGTAGCTATTACCCTCGAAAACTAAAACTTTTGAAATAGGAAAAGAGCCTTTAATCACATTCTTTACCATTTGCAATCATAAAATAGTCTAATATCTTCATTTTTTCAACATACGTAGCTATTACCCTCGAAAACTAAAACTTTTGAATAGGAAAAGAGCCTTTAATCACATTCTTTACCATTTGCAATCATAAAATAGTCTAATATCTTCATTTTTTCAACATACGTAGCTATTACCCTGAAAACTAAAACTTTTGAAATAGGAAAAGAGCCTTTAATCACATTCTTTACCATGTGCAATCATAAAATGTCTAATATCTTCATTTTTTCCACAGAACTAGCTTACCCTCGAAAACTAAAACTTTTGAAATAGGAAAAGAGCCTTTAATCACATTCTTTACCATTTGCAATCATAAAATAGTCTAATATCTTCATTTTTTCAACATACGTAGCTATTACCCTGAAAACTAAAACTTTTGAAATAGGAAAAGAGCCTTTAATCACATTCTTTACCATTTGCAATCATAAAATAGTCTAATATCTTCATTTTTTCAACATACGTAGCTATTACCCTCGAAAACTAAAACTTTTGAAATAGGAAAAGAGCCTTTAATCACATTCTTTACCATTTGCAATCATAAAATAGTCTAATATCTTCATTTTTTCAACATACAGATTACCCTCGAAAACTAAAACTTTTGAAATAGGAAAAGAGCCTTTAATCACATTCTTTACCATGTGCAATCATAAAATAGTCTAATATCTTCATTTTTCAACATACGTAGCTATTACCCTCGAAAACTAAAACTTTTGAAATAGGAAAAGAGCCTTTAATCACATTCTTTACCATGTGCAATCATAAAATAGTCTAATATCTTCATTTTTCAACATACGTAGCTATTACCCTCGAAAACTAAAACTTTTGAAATAGGAAAAGAGCCTTAATCACATTCTTTACCATTTGCAATCATAAAATAGTCTAATATCTTCATTTTTTCAACATACGTAGCTATTACCCTCGAAAACTAAAACTTTTGAAATAGGAAAAGAGCCTTTAATCACATTCTTTACCATTTGCAATCATAAAATAGTCTAATATCTTCATTTTTTCAACATACGTAGCTATTACCCTCGAAAACTAAAACTTTTGAAATAGGAAAAGAGCCTTTAATCACATTCTTTACCATGTGCAATCATAAAATTGTCTAATATCTTCATTTTTTCCACAGACAAAGCTATTACCCTCGAAAACTAAAACTTTTGACATAGGAAAAGAGCCTTTAATCACATTCTTTACCATTTGCAATCATAAAATAGTCTAATATCTTCATTTTTTCAACATACGTAGCTATTACCCTCGAAAACTAAAACTTTTGAAATAGGAAAAGAGCCTTTAATCACATTCTTTACCATGTGCAATCATAAAATAGTCTAATATCTTCATTTTTTCAACATACGTAGCTATTACCCTCGAAAACTAAAACTTTTGAAATAGGAAAAGAGCCTTTAATCACATTCTTTACCATTTGCAATCATAAAATAGTCTAATATCTTCATTTTTTCAACATACGTAGCTATTACCCTCGAAAACTAAAACTTTTGACATAGGAAAAGACCCTTTAATTACACTCTTTACCATTTGCAATCATAAAATAGTCTAAAATCTTCATTTTTTCAACATACGTAGCTATTATCCTCGAAAACTAAAATTTTTTAAATAGGAAAAAAGCCTTTAATCACATTCTTTACCATTTGCAATCATAAAATAGTCTAATATCTTCATTTTTTCAACATACGTAGCTATTACCCTCGAAAACTAAAACTTTTGAAATAGGAAAAGAGCCTTTAATAACATTCTTTACCATGTGCAATCACAAAATTGTCCAATATTTTCATTTTTTCCATAGACAAAGCTCTTACCCTCGAAAACTAAAACTTTTGAAATAGGAAAAGAGCCTTTAATCACATTCTTTACCATTTGCAATCATAAAATAGTCTAATATCTTCATTTTTTCAACATACGTAGCTATAACCCTCGAAAACTAAAACTTTTGAAGTAGGAAAAGAGCCTTTAATCACATTCTTTACCATTTGCAATCATAAAATAGTCTAATATCTTCATTTTTTCAACATACGTAGCTATTACCCTCGAAAACTAAAACTTTTGAAATAGGAAAAGAGCCTTTAATCACATTCTTTACCATTTGCAATCATAAAATAGTCTAATATCTTCATTTTTTCAACATACGTAGCTATTACCCTCGAAAACTAAAACTTTTGAAATAGGAAAAGAGCCTTTAATCACATTCTTTACCATGTGCAATCATAAAATAGTCTAATATCTTCATTTTTTCAACATACGTAGCTATTACCCTCGAAAACTAAAACTTTTGAAATAGGAAAAGAGCCTTTAATCACATTCTTTACCATTTGCAATCATAAAATAGTCTAATATCTTCATTTTTTCAACATACGTAGCTATTACCCTCGAAAACTAAAACTTTTGAAATAGGAAACCATCACATTCTTTACCATTTGCAATCATAAAATAGTCTAATATCTTCATTTTTTCAACATACGTAGCTATTACCCTCGAAAACTAAAACTTTTGAAATAGGAAAAGAGCCTTTAATCACATTCTTTACCATGTGCAATCATAAAATAGTCTAATATCTTCATTTTTTCAACATACAGCTATTACCCTCGAAAACTAAAACTTTTGACATAGGAAAAGAGCCTTTAATCACATTCTTTACCATTTGCAATCATAAAATAGTCTAATATCTTCATTTTTTCAACATACGTAGCTATTACCCTCGAAAACTAAAACTTTTGAAATAGAAAAGAGCCTTTAATCACATTCTTTACCATGTGCAATCATAAAATAGTCTAATATCTTCATTTTTTCAACATACGTAGCTATTACCCTCGAAAACTAAAACTTTTGAAATAGGAAAAGAGCCTTTAATCACATTCTTTACCATTTGCAATCATAAAATAGTCTAATATCTTCATTTTTTCAACATACGTAGCTATTACCCTCGAAAACTAAAACTTTTGACATAGGAAAAGAGCCTTTAATCACATTCTTTACCATTTGCAATCATAAAATAGTCTAATATCTTCATTTTTTCAACATACGTAGCTATTACCCTCGAAAACTAAAACTTTTGAAATAGGAAAAGAGCCTTTAATCACATTCTTTACCATTTGCAATCATAAAATAGTCTAATATCTTCATTTTTTCAACATACGTAGCTATTACCTTGAAATAGGAAAAGAGCCTTTAATCACATTCTTTACCATTTGCAATCATAAAATAGTCTAATATCTTCATTTTTTCCATAGAGCTATTACCCTCGAAAACTAAAACTTTTGAAATAGGAAAAGAGCCTTTAATCACATTCTTTACCATTTGCAATCATAAAATAGTCTAATATCTTCATTTTTTCAACATACGTAGCTATTACCCTCGAAAACTAAAACTTTTGAAATAGGAAAAGAGCCTTTAATCACATTCTTTACCATTTGCAATCATAAAATAGTCTAATATCTTCATTTTTTCAACATACGTAGCTATTACCCTCGAAAACTAAAACTTTTGAAATAGGAAAAGAGCCTTTAATCACATTCTTTACCAGTGCAATCATAAAATAGTCTAATATCTTCATTTTTTCAACATACGTAGCTATTACCCTCGAAAACTAAAACTTTTGAAATAGGAAAAGAGCCTTAATCACATTCTTTACCATTTGCAATCATAAAATAGTCTAATATCTTCATTTTTTCAACATACGTAGCTATTACCCTCGAAAACTAAAACTTTTGAAATAGGAAAAGAGCCTTTAATCACATTCTTTACCATTTGCAATCATAAAATAGTCTAATATCTTCATTTTTTCAACATACGTAGCTATTACCCTCGAAAACTAAAACTTTTGAAATAGGAAAAGAGCCTTTAATCACATTCTTTACCATGTGCAATCATAAAATAGTCTAATATCTTCATTTTTTCAACATACGTAGCTATTACCCTCGAAAACTAAAACTTTTGAAATAGGAAAAGAGCCTTTAATCACATTCTTTACCATTTGCAATCATAAAATAGTCTAATATCTTCATTTTTTCAACATACGTAGCTATTACCCTCGAAAACTAAAACTTTTGAAATAGGAAAAGAGCCTTTAATCACATTCTTTACCATTTGCAATCATAAAATAGTCTAATATCTTCATTTTTTCAACATACGTAGCTATTACCCTCGAAAACTAAAACTTTTGAAATAGGAAAAGAGCCTTTAATCACATTCTTTACCAGTGCAATCATAAAATAGTCTAATATCTTCATTTTTTCAACATACGTAGCTATTACCCTCGAAAACTAAAACTTTTGAAATAGGAAAAGAGCCTTTAATCACACTCTTTACCATTTGCAATCATAAAATAGTCTAATATCTTCATTTTTTCAACATACGTAGCTATTACCCTCGAAAACTAAAACTTTTGAAATAGGAAAAGAGCCTTTAATCACATTCTTTACCATTGCAATCATAAAATAGTCTAATATCTTCATTTTTTCAACATACGTAGCTATTACCCTCGAAAACTAAAACTTTTGAAATAGGAAAAGAGCCTTTAATCACATTCTTTACCATTTGCAATCATAAAATAGTCTAATATCTTCATTTTTTCAACATACGTAGCTATTACCCTCGAAAACTAAAACTTTTGAAATAGGAAAAGAGCCTTTAATCACATTCTTTACCATTTGCAATCATAAAATAGTCTAATATCTTCATTTTTTCCATACAGCTACCCTCGAAAACTAAAACTTTTGAAATAGGAAAAGAGCCTTTAATCACATTCTTTACCATTGCAATCATAAAATAGTCTAATATCTTCATTTTTTCAACATACGTAGCTATTACCCTCGAAAACTAAAACTTTTGAAATAGGAAAAGAGCCTTTAATCACATTCTTTACCATGTGCAATCATAAAATAGTCTAATATCTTCATTTTTTCAACATACGTAGCTATTACCCTCGAAAACTAAAACTTTTGAAATAGGAAAAGAGCCTTAATCACATTCTTTACCATTTGCAATCATAAAATAGTCTAATATCTTCATTTTTTCAACATACGTAGCTATTACCCTCGAAAACTAAAACTTTTGAAATAGGAAAAGAGCCTTTAATCACATTCTTTACCATTTGCAATCATAAAATAGTCTAATATCTTCATTTTTTCAACATACGTAGCTATTACCCTCGAAAACTAAAACTTTTGAAATAGGAAAAGAGCCTTTAATCACATTCTTTACCATGTGCAATCATAAAATAGTCTAATATCTTCATTTTTTCAACATACGTAGCTATTACCCTCGAAAACTAAAACTTTTGAAATAGGAAAAGAGCCTTTAATCACATTCTTTACCATGTGCAATCATAAAATAGTCTAATATCTTCATTTTTTCAACATACGTAGCTATTACCCTCGAAAACTAAAACTTTTGACATAGGAAAAGAGCCTTTAATCACATTCTTTACCATTTGCAATCATAAAATAGTCTAATATCTTCATTTTTTCAACATACGTAGCTATTACCCTCGAAAACTAAAACTTTTGAAATAGGAAAAGAGCCTTTAATCACATTCTTTACCATGTGCAATCATAAAATAGTCTAATATCTTCATTTTTTCAACATACGTAGCTATTACCCTCGAAAACTAAAACTTTTGAAATAGGAAAAGAGCCTTTAATCACATTCTTTACCATTTGCAATCATAAAATAGTCTAATATCTTCATTTTTTCAACATACGTAGCTATTACCCTCGAAAACTAAAACTTTTGAATAGGAAAAGAGCCTTTAATCACATTCTTTACCATTTGCAATCATAAAATAGTCTAATATCTTCATTTTTTCAACATACGTAGCTATTACCCTCGAAAACTAAAACTTTTGAAATAGGAAAAGAGCCTTTAATCACATTCTTTACCATTTGCAATCATAAAATAGTCTAATATCTTCATTTTTTCAACATACGTAGCTATTACCCTCGAAAACTAAAACTTTTGAAATAGGAAAAGAGCCTTTAATCACATTCTTTACCATGTGCAATCATAAAATAGTCTAATATCTTCATTTTTTCAACATACGTAGCTATTACCCTCGAAAACTAAAACTTTTGAAATAGGAAAAGAGCCTTTAATCACATTCTTTACCATTTGCAATCATAAAATAGTCTAATATCTTCATTTTTTCAACATACGTAGCTATTACCCTCGAAAACTAAAACTTTTGAAATAGGAAAAGAGCCTTTAATCACATTCTTTACCATTTGCAATCATAAAATAGTCTAATATCTTCATTTTTTCAACATCGCTATTACCCTCGAAAACTAAAACTTTTGAAATAGGAAAAGAGCCTTTAATCACATTCTTTACCATTTGCAATCATAAAATAGTCTAATATCTTCATTTTTTCAACATACGTAGCTATTACCCTCGAAAACTAAAACTTTTGAAATAGGAAAAGAGCCTTTAATCACATTCTTTACCATTTGCAATCATAAAATAGTCTAATATCTTCATTTTTTCAACATACGTAGCTATTACCCTCGAAAACTAAAACTTTTGAAATAGGAAAAGAGCCTTTAATCACATTCTTTACCATTTGCAATCATAAAATAGTCTAATATCTTCATTTTTTCAACATACGTAGCTATTACCCTCGAAAACTAAAACTTTTGAAATAGGAAAAGAGCCTTTAATCACATTCTTTACCATGTGCAATCATAAAATAGTCTAATATCTTCATTTTTTCAACATACGTAGCTATTACCCTCGAAAACTAAAACTTTTGAAATAGGAAAAGAGCCTTTAATCACATTCTTTACCATGTGCAATCATAAAATAGTCTAATATCTTCATTTTTTCCATAGACAAAGCTCTTACCCTCGAAAACTAAAACTTTTGAAATAGGAAAAGAGCCTTTAATCACATTCTTTACCATTTGCAATCATAAAATAGTCTAATATCTTCATTTTTTCAACATACGTAGCTATTACCCTCGAAAACTAAAACTTTTGAAATAGGAAAAGAGCCTTTAATCACATTCTTTACCATGTGCAATCATAAAATTGTCTAATATCTTCATTTTTTCCACAGACAAGGCTCTTACCCTCGAAAACTAAAACTTTTGAAATAGGAAAAGAGCCTTTAATCACATTCTTTACCATTTGCAATCATAAAATAGTCTAATATCTTCATTTTTTCAACATACGTAGCTATTACCCTCGAAAACTAAAACTTTTGACATAGGAAAAGAGCCTTTAATCACATTCTTTACCATTTGCAATCATAAAATAGTCTAATATCTTCATTTTTTCAACATACGTAGCTATTACCCTCGAAAACTAAAACTTTTGAAATAGGAAAAGAGCCTTTAATCACATTCTTTACCATTTGCAATCATAAAATAGTCTAATATCTTCATTTTTTCAACATACGTAGCTATTACCCTCGAAAACTAAAACTTTTGAAATAGGAAAAGAGCCTTTAATCACATTCTTTACCATTTGCAATCATAAAATAGTCTAATATCTTCATTTTTTCAACATACGTAGCTATTACCCTCGAAAACTAAAACTTTTGAAATAGGAAAAGAGCCTTTAATCACATTCTTTACCATTTGCAATCATAAAATAGTCTAATATCTTCATTTTTTCAACATACGTAGCTATTACCCTCGAAAACTAAAACTTTTGACATAGGAAAAGACCCTTTAATTACACTCTTTACCATTTGCAATCATAAAATAGTCTAAAATCTTCATTTTTTCAACATACGTAGCTATTATCCTCGAAAACTAAAATTTTTTAAATAGGAAAAAAGCCTTTAATCACATTCTTTACCATTTGCAATCATAAAATAGTCTAATATCTTCATTTTTTCAACATACGTAGCTATTACCCTCGAAAACTAAAACTTTTGAAATAGGAAAAGAGCCTTTAATAACATTCTTTACCATGTGCAATCACAAAATTGTCCAATATTTTCATTTTTTCCATAGACAAAGCTCTTACCCTCGAAAACTAAAACTTTTGAAATAGGAAAAGAGCCTTTAATCACATTCTTTACCATTTGCAATCATAAAATAGTCTAATATCTTCATTTTTTCAACATACGTAGCTATTAACCCTCGAAAACTAAAACTTTTGAAGTAGGAAAAGAGCCTTTAATCACATTCTTTACCATTTGCAATCATAAAATAGTCTAATATCTTCATTTTTTCAACATACATAGCTATTACCCTCGAAAACTAAAACTTTTGAAATAGGAAAAGAGCCTTTAATCACATTCTTTACCAAGTGCAATCATAAAATAGTCTAATATCTTCATTTTTTCAACATACGTAGCTATTACCCTCGAAAACTAAAACTTTTGACATAGGAAAAGAGCCTTTAATCACATTCTTTACCATGTGCAATCATAAAATTGTCTAATATCTTCATTTTTTCAACATACGTAGCTATTACCCTCGAAAACTAAAACTTTTGAAATAGGAAAAGAGCCTTTAATCACATTCTTTACCATGTGCAATCATAAAATTGTCTAATATCTTCATTTTTTCCACAGACAAAGCTATTACCCTCGAAAACTAAAACTTTTGAAATAGGAAAAGAGCCTTTAATCACATTCTTTACCATGTGCAATCATAAAATAGTCTAATATCTTCATTTTTTCAACATACGTAGCTATTACCCTCGAAAACTAAAACTTTTGAAATAGGAAAAGAGCCTTTAATCACATTCTTTACCATGTGCAATCATAAAATAGTCTAATATCTTCATTTTTTCAACATACGTAGCTATTACCCTCGAAAACTAAAACTTTTGAAATAGGAAAAGAGCCTTAATCACATTCTTTACCATGTGCAATCATAAAATAGTCTAATATCTTCATTTTTTCAACATACGTAGCTATTACCCTCGAAAACTAAAACTTTTGAAATAGGAAAAGAGCCTTTAATCACATTCTTTACCATTTGCAATCATAAAATAGTCTAATATCTTCATTTTTTTCAACATACGTAGCTATTACCCTCGAAAACTAAAACTTTTGAAATAAGAAAAGAGCCTTTAATCACATTCTTTACCATTTGCAATCATAAAATAGTCTAATATCTTCATTTTTTCAACATACGTAGCTATTACCCTCGAAAACTAAAACTTTTGAAATAGGAAAAGAGCCTTTAATCACATTCTTTACCATGTGCAATCATAAAATTGTCTAATATCTTCATTTTTTCCAACAGACAAAGCTATTACCCTCGAAAACTAAAACTTTTGACATAGGAAAAGAGCCTTTAATCACAGTCTTTACCATTTGCGATCATAAAATAGTCTAATATCTTCATTTTTTCAACATACGTAGCTATTACCTCGAGAATTAAAACTTTTGAAATAGGAAAAGAGCCTTTAATCACATTCTTTACCATTTGCAATCATAAAATAGTCTAATATCTTCATTTTTTCAACATACGTAGCTATTTCCCTCGAAAACTAAAACTTTTGAAATAGGAAAAGAGCCTTTAATCACATTCTTTACCATTTGCAATCATAAAATAGTCTAATATCTTCATTTTTTCCACAGACCCTCGAAAACTAAAACTTTTGAAATAGGAAAATAGCCTTTAATCACATTCTTTACCATGTGCAATCATAAAATAGTCTAATATCTTCATTATTTCAACATACGTAGCTATTACCCTCGAAAACTAAAACTTTTGAAATAGGAAAAGAGCCATTAATCACATTCTTTACCATGTGCAATCATAAAATAGTCTAATATCTTCATTATTTCAACATACGTAGCTATTACCCTCGAAAACTAAAACTTTTGAAATAGGAAAAGAGCCATTAATCACATTCTTTACCATTTGCAATCATAAAATAGTCTAATATCTTCATTTTTTCAACATACGTAGCTATTACCCTCGAAAACTAAAACTTTTGAAATAAGACAACCATCACATTCTTTACCATTTGCAATCATAAAAAAGTCAAATATCTTCATTTTTTTCAACATACGTAGCTATTACCCTCGAAAACTAAAACTTTTGAAATAGGAAAAGAGCCTTTAATCACATTCTTTACCATGTGCAATCATAAAATTGTCTAATATCTTCATTTTTTCCACAGACAAAGCTATTACCCTCGAAAACTAAAACTTTTGACATAGGAAAAGAGCCTTTAATCACAGTCTTTACCATTTGCGATCATAAAATAGTCTAATATCTTCATTTTTTCAACATACGTAGCTATTACCCTCGAAAACTAAAACTTTTGAAATATGAAAAGAGCCTTTAATCACATTCTTTACCATGTGCAATCATAAAATAGTCTAATATCTTCATTTTTTCAACATACGTAGCTATTACCCTCGAAAACTAAAACTTTTGAAATAGGAAAAGAGCCTTTAATCACATTCTTTACCATTTGCAATCATAAAATAGTCTAATATCTTCATTTTTTCAACATACGTAGCTATTACCCTCGAAAACTAAAACTTTTGACATAGGAAAAGACCCTTTAATTACACTCTTTACCATTTGCAATCATAAAATAGTCTAAAATCTTCATTTTTTCAACATACGTAGCTATTACCCTCGAAAACTAAAATTTTTTAAATAGGAAAAAAGCCTTTAATCACATTCTTTACCATTTGCAATCATAAAATAGTCTAATATCTTCATTTTTTCAACATACGTAGCTATTACCCTCGAAAACTAAAACTTTTGAAATAGGAAAAGAGCCTTTAATAACATTCTTTACCATGTGCAATCACAAAATTGTCCAATATTTTCATTTTTTTGTATAGACAAAGCTCTTACCCTCAAAACTAAAACTTTTGAAATAGGAAAAGAGCCTTTAATCACATTCTTTACCATTTGCAATCATAAAATAGTCTAATATCTTCATTTTTTCAACATACGTAGCTATAACCCTCGAAAACTAAAACTTTTGAAGTAGGAAAAGAGCCTTTAATCACATTCTTTACCATTTGCAATCATAAAATAGTCTAATATCTTCATTTTTTCAACATACGTAGCTATTACCCTCGAAAACTAAAACTTTTGAAATAGGAAAAGAGCCTTTAATCACATTCTTTACCAAGTGCAATCATAAAATGGTCTAATATCTTTATTTTTTCAACATACGTAGCTATTACCCTCGAAAACTAAAACTTTTGACATAGGAAAAAAGCCTTAAATCACATTCTTTACCATTTGCAATCATAAAATGGTCTAATATCTTCATTTTTTCAACATACGTAGCTATTACCCTCGAAAACTAAAACTTTTGAAATAGGAAAAGAGCCTTTAATCACATTCTTTACCATGTGCAATCATAAAATTGTCTAATATCTTCATTTTTTCCACAGACAAAGCTATTACCCTCGAAAACTAAAACTTTTGAAATAGGAAAATAGCCTTTAATCACATTCTTTACCATGTGCAATCATAAAATAGTCTAATATCTTCATTTTTTCAACATACGTAGCTATTACCTTCGAAAACTAAAACTTTTGAAATAGGAAAAGAGCCTTTAATCACATTCTTTACCATGTGCAATCATAAAATAGTCTAATATCTTCATTATTTCAACATACGTAGCTATTACCCTCGAAAACTAAAACTTTTGAAATAGGAAAAGAGCCATTAATCACATTCTTTACCATGTGCAATCATAAAATAGTCTAATATCTTCATTATTTCAACATACGTAGCTATTACCCTCGAAAACTAAAACTTTTGAAATAGGAAAAGAGCCATTAATCACATTCTTTACCATTTGCAATCATAAAATAGTCTAATATCTTCATTTTTTCAACATACGTAGCTATTACCCTCGAAAACTAAAACTTTTGAAATAAGAAAAGAGCCATTAATCACATTCTTTACAATTTGCAATCATAAAAAAGTCTAATATCTTCATTTTTTCAACATACGTAGCTATTACCCTCGAAAACTAAAACTTTTGAAATAGGAAAAGAGCCTTTAATCACATTCTTTACCATGTGCAATCATAAAATTGTCTAATATCTTCATTTTTTCCACAGACAAAGCTATTACCCTCGAAAACTAAAACTTTTGACATAGGAAAAGAGCCTTTAATCACAGTCTTTACCATTTGCGATCATAAAATAGTCTAATATCTTCATTTTTTCAACATACGTAGCTATTACCTCGAAAATTAAAACTTTTGAAATAGGAAAAGAGCCTTTAATCACATTCTTTACCATTTGTAATCATAAAATAGTCTAATATCTTCATTTTTTCAACATACGTAGCTATTACCCTCAAAAACTAAAACTTTTGAAATAGGAAAAGAGCCTTTAATCACATTCTTTACCATGTGCAATCATAAAATAGTCTAATATCTTCATTTTTTCAACATACATAGTTATTACCTTCGAAAAATAAAACTTTTGAAATAGGAAAAGAGCCTTTAATCACATTCTTTACCATGTGCAATCATAAAATAGTCCAATATTTTCATTTTTTCCATAGACAAAGCTCTTACCCTCGAAAACTAAAACTTTTGAAATAGGAAAAGAGCCTTTAGTCACATTCTTTACCATTTGCAATCATAAAATAGTCTAATATCTTCATTTTTTCAACATACGTAGCTATTATCCTCGAAAACTACAAGTCTTTTCTAAAATGACGTCTTGCATATGACTCATAGAAATAGTAGATAGACTAGCTAGAATCAAACTTTCACTGTTCTATCTACTATTGATATCTATTTATTGAATAGTGAAAAAGTCTTTTCTAAAATGACGTCTTGCATATGTCTCATAGAAATAGTAGATAGACTAGCTAGAATCAAACTTTCACTGTTCTATCTACTATTGATATCTATTTATTGAATAGTGAAAAAGTCTTTTCTAAAATGACGTCTTGCATATGACTCATAGAAATAGTAGATAGACTAGCTAGAATCAAACTTTCACTGTTCTATCTACTATTGATATCTATTTATTGAATAGTGAAAAAGTCTTTTCTAAAATGACGTCTTGCATATGACTCATAGAAATAGTAGATAGACTAGCTAGAATCAAACTTTCACTGTTCTATCTACTATTGATATCTATTCATTGAATAGTGAAAAAGTCTTTTCTAAAATGACGTCTTGCATATGACTCATAGAAATAGTAGATAGACTAGCTAGAATCAAACTTTCACTGTTCTATCTACTATTGATATCTATTTATTGAATAGTGAAAAAGTCTTTTCTAAAATGACGTCTTGCATATGACTCATAGAAATAGTAGATAG
The DNA here is from genome assembly GCF_032884065.1 of Artemia franciscana. Taxonomy (NCBI): domain Eukaryota; kingdom Metazoa; phylum Arthropoda; class Branchiopoda; order Anostraca; family Artemiidae; genus Artemia; species Artemia franciscana. The sequence goes on from NW_027064323.1 coordinate 13,604, forward strand.
ACTAGCTAGAATCAAACTTTCACTGTTCTATCTACTAGTGATATCTATTTATTGAATAGTGAAAAAGTGTTTTCTAAAATGACGTCTTGCATATGACTCATAGAAATAGTAGATAGACTAGCTAGAATCAAACTTTCACTGTTCTATCTACTATTGATATCTATTTATTGAATAGTGAAAAAGTCTTTTCTAAAATGACGTCTTGCATATGACTCATAGAAATAGTAGATAGACTAGCTAGAATCAAACTTTCACTGTTCTATCTACTATTGATATCTATTTATTGAATAGTGAAAAAGTCTTTTCTAAAATGACGTCTTGCATATGACTCATAGAAATAGTAGATAGACTAGCTAGAATCAAACTTTCACTGTTCTATCTACTATTGATATCTATTTATTGAATAGTGAAAAAGTCTTTTCTAAAATGACGTCTTGCATATGACTCATAGAAATAGTAGATAGACTAGCTAGAATCAAACTTTCACTGTTCTATCTACTATTGATATCTATTTATTGAATAGTGAAAAAGTCTTTTCTAAAATGACGTCTTGCATATGACTCATAGAAATAGTAGATAGACTAGCTAGAATCAAACTTTCACTGTTCTATCTACTATTGATATCTATTTATTGAATAGTGAAAAAGTCTTTTCTAAAATGACGTCTTGCATATGGCTCATAGAAATAGTAGATAGACTAGCTAGAATCAAACTTTCACTGTTCTATCTACTATTGATATCTATTTATTGAATAGTGAAAAAGTCTTTTCTAAAATGACGTCTTGCATATGACTCATAGAAATAGTAGATAGACTAGCTAGAATCAAACTTTCACTGTTCTATCTACTATTGATATCTATTTATTGAATAGTGAAAAAGTCTTTTCTAAAATGACGTCTTACATATGCCTCATAGAAATAGTAGATAGACTAGCTAGAATCAAACTTTCACTGTTCTATCTACTATTGATATCTATTTATTGAATAGTGAAAAAGTCTTTTCTAAAATGACGTCTTGCATATGACTCATAGAAATAGTAGATAGACTAGCTAGAATCAAACTTTCACTGTTCTATCTACTATTGATATCTATTTATTGAATAGTGAAAAAGTCTTTTCTAAAATGACGTCTTGCATATGACTCATAGAAATAGTAGATAGACTAGCTAGAATCAAACTTTCACTGTTCTATCTACTATTGATATCTATTTATTGAATAGTGAAAAGGTCTTTTCTAAAATGACGTCTTGCATATGACTCATAGAAATAGTAGATAGACTAGCTAGAATCAAACTTTCACTGTTCTATCTACTATTGATATCTATTTATTGAATAGTGAAAAAGTCTTTTCTAAAATGACGTCTTGCATATGACTCATAGAAATAGTAGATAGACTAGCTAGAATCAAACTTTCACTGTTCTATCTACTATTGATATCTATTTATTGAATAGTGAAAAAGTCTTTTCTAAAATGATGTCTTGCATATGACTCATAGAAATAGTAGATAGACTAGCTAGAATCAAACTTTCACTGTTCTATCTACTATTGATATCTATTTATTGAATAGTGAAAAAGTCTTTTCTAAAATGACGTCTTGCATATGACTCATAGAAATAGTAGATAGACTAGCTAGAATCAAACTTTCACTGTTCTATCTACTATTGATATCTATTTATTGAATAGTGAAAAAGTCTTTTCTAAAATGACGTCTTGCATATGACTCATAGAAATAGTAGATAGACTAGCTAGAATCAAACTTTCACTGTTCTATCTACTATTGATATCTATTTATTGAATAGTGAAAAAGTCTTTTCTAAAATGACGTCTTGCATATGACTCATAGAAATAGTAGATAGACTAGCTAGAATCAAACTTTCACTGTTCTATCTACTATTGATATCTATTTATTGAATAGTGAAAAAGTCTTTTCTAAAATGACGTCTTGCATATGACTCATAGAAATAGTAGATAGACTAGCTAGAATCAAACTTTCACTGTTCTATCTACTATTGATATCTATTTATTGAATAGTGAAAAAGTCTTTTCTAAAATGACGTCTTGCATATGACTCATAGAAATAGTAGATAGACTAGCTAGAATCAAACTTTCACTGTTCTATCTACTATTGATATCTATTTATTGAATAGTGAAAAACTCTTTTCTAAAATGACGTCTTGCATATGACTCATAGAAATAGTAGATAGACTAGCTAGAATCAAACTTTCACTGTTCTATCTACTATTGATATCTATTTATTGAATAGTGAAAAAGTCTTTTCTAAAATGACGTCTTGCATATGACTCATAGAAATAGTAGATAGACTAGCTAGAATCAAACTTTCACTGTTCTATCTACTATTGATATCTATTTATTGAATAGTGAAAAAGTCTTTTCTAAAATGACGTCTTGCATATGACTCATAGAAATAATAGATAGACTAGCTAGAATCAAACTTTCACTGTTCTATCTACTATTGATATCTATTTATTGAATAGTGAAAAAGTCTTTTCTAAAATGACGTCTTGCATATGACTCATAGAAATAGTAGATAGACTAGCTAGAATCAAACTTTCACTGTTCTATCTACTATTGATATCTATTTATTGAATAGTGAAAAAGTCTTTTCTAAAATGACGTCTTGCATATGACTCATAGAAATAGTAGATAGACTAGCTAGAATCAAACTTTCACTGTTCTATCTAATATTGATATCTATTTATTGAATAGTGAAAAAGTTTTTCTAAAATGACGTCTTGCATATGACTCATAGAAATAGTAGATAGACTAGCTAGAATCAAACTTTCACTGTTCTATCTACTATTGATATCTATTTATTGAATAGTGAAAAAGTCTTTTCTAAAATGACGTCTTACATATGACTCGTAGAAATAGTAGATAGACTAGCTAGAATCAAACTTTCACTGTTCTATCTACTATTGATATCTATTTATTGAATAGTGAAAAAGTCTTTTCTAAAATGACATCTTGCATATGACTCATAGAAATAGTAGATAGACTAGCTAGAATCAAACTTTCACTGTTCTATCTACTATTGATATCTATTTATTGAATAGTGAAAAAGTCTTTTCTAAAATGACGTCTTGCATATGACTCATAGAAATAGTAGATAGACTAGCTAGAATCAAACTTTCACTGTTCTATCTACTATTGATATCTATTTATTGAATAGTGAAAAAGTCTTTTCTAAAATGACGTCTTGCATATGACTCATAGAAATAGTAGATAGACTAGCTAGAATCAAACTTTCACTGTTCTATCTACTATTGATATCTATTTATTGAATAGTGAAAAAGTCTTTTCTAAAATGACGTCTTGCATATGACTCATAGAAATAGTAGATAGACTAGCTAGAATCAAACTTTCACTGTTCTATCTACTATTGATATCTATTTATTGAATAGTGAAAAAGTCTTTTCTAAAATGACGTCTTGCATATGACTCATAGAAATAGTAGATAGACTAGCTAGAATCAAACTTTCACTGTTCTATCTACTATTGATATCTATTTATTGAATAGTGAAAAAGTCTTTTCTAAAATGACGTCTTGCATATGACTCATAGAAATAGTAGATAGACTAGCTAGAATCAAACTTTCACTGTTCTATCTACTATTGATATCTATTTATTGAATAGTGAAAAAGTCTTTTCTAAAATGACGTCTTGCATATGACTCATAGAAATAGTAGATAGACTAGCTAGAATCAAACTTTCACTGTTCTATCTACTATTGATATCTATTTATTGAATAGTGAAAAAGTCTTTTCTAAAATGACGTCTTGCATATGACTCATAGAAATAGTAGATAGACTAGCTAGAATCAAACTTTCACTGTTCTATCTACTATTGATATCTATTTATTGAATAGTGAAAAAGTCTTTTCTAAAATGACGTCTTGCATATGACTCATAGAAATAGTAGATAGACTAGCTAGAATCAAACTTTCACTGTTCTATCTACTATTGATATCTATTTATTGAATAGTGAAAAAGTCTTTTCTAAAATGACGTCTTGCATATGACTCATAGAAATAGTAGATAGACTAGCTAGAATCAAACTTTCACTGTTCTATCTACTATTGATATCTATTTATTGAATAGTGAAAAAGTCTTTTCTAAAATGACGTCTTGAATATGACTCATAGAAATAGTAGATAGACTAGCTAGAATCAAACTTTCACTGTTCTATCTACTATTGATATCTATTTATTGAATAGTGAAAAAGTCTTTTCTAAAATGACGTCTTGCATATGACTCATAGAAATAGTAGATAGACTAGCTAGAATCAAACTTTCACTGTTCTATCTACTATTGATATATATTTATTGAATAGTGAAAAAGTCTTTTCTAAAATGACGTCTTGCATATGACTCATAGAAATAGTAGATAGACTAGCTAGAATCAAACTTTCACTGTTCTATCTACTATTGATATCTATTTATTGAATAGTGAAAAAGTCTTTTCTAAAATGACGTCTTGTATATGACTCATAGAAATAGTAGATAGACTAGCTAGAATCAAACTTTCACTGTTCTATCTACTATTGATATCTATTTATTGAATAGTGAAGAAGTCTTTTCTAAAATGACGTCTTGCATATGACTCATAGAAATAGTAGATAGACTAGCTAGAATCAAACTTTAACTGTTCTATCTACTATTGATATCTATTTATTGAATAGTGAAAAAGTCTTTTCTAAAATGACGTCTTGCATATGACTCATAGAAATAGTAGATAGACTAGCTAGAATCAAACTTTCACTGTTCTATCTACTATTGATATCTATTTATTGAATAGTGAAAAAGTCTTTTCTAAAATGACGTCTTGCATATGACTCATAGAAATAGTAGATAGACTAGCTAGAATCAAACTTTCACTGTTCTATCTACTATTGATATCTATTTATTGAATAGTGAAAAAGTCTTTTCTAAAATGACGTCTAGATATGACTCATAGAAATAGTAGATAGACTAGCTAGAATCAAACTTTCACTGTTCTATCTACTATTGATATCTATTTATTGAATAGTGAAAAAGTCTTTTCTAAAATGACGTCTTGCATATGACTCATAGAAATAGTAGATAGACTAGCTAGAATCAAACTTTCACTGTTCTATCTACTATTGATATCTATTTATTGAATAGTGAAAAAGTCTTTTCTAAAATGACGTCTTGCATATGACTCATAGAAATAGTAGATAGACTAGCTAGAATCAAACTTTCACTGTTCTATCTACTATTGATATCTATTTATTGAATAGTGAAAAAGTCTTTTCTAAAATGACGTCTTGCATATGACTCATAGAAATAGTAGATAGACTAGCTAGAATCAAACTTTCACTGTTCTATCTACTATTGATATCTATTTATTGAATAGTGAAAAAGTCTTTTCTAAAATGACGTCTTGCATATGACTCATAGAAATAGTAGATAGACTAGCTAGAATCAAACTTTCACTGTTCTATCTACTATTGATATCTATTTATTGAATAGTGAAAAAGTCTTTTCTAAAATGACGTCTTGCATATGACTCATATAAATAGTAGATAGACTAGCTAGAATCAAACTTTCACTGTTCTATCTACTATTGATATCTATTTATTGAATAGTGAAAAAGTCTTTTCTAAAATGACGTCTTGCATATGACTCATAGAAATAGTAGATAGACTAGCTAGAATCAAACTTTCACTGTTCTATCTACTATTGATATCTATTTATTGAATAGTGAAAAAGTCTTTTCTAAAATGACGTCTTGCATATGACTCATAGAAATAGTAGATAGACTAGCTAGAATCAAACTTTCACTGTTCTATCTACTATTGATATCTATTTATTGAATAGTGAAAAAGTCTTTTCTAAAATGACGTCTTGCATATGACTCATAGAAATAGTAGATAGACTAGCTAGAATCAAACTTTCACTGTTCTATCTACTATTGATATCTATTTATTGAATAGTGAAAAAGTCTTTTCTAAAATGACGTCTTGCATATGACTCATAGAAATAGTAGATAGACTAGCTAGAATCAAACTTTCACTGTTCTATCTACTATTGATATATATTTATTGGATAGTGAAAAAGTCTTTTCTAAAATGACGTCTTGCATATGACTCATAGAAATAGTAGATAGACTAGCTAGAATCAAACTTTCACTGTTCTATCTACTATTGATATCTATTTATTGAATAGTGAAAAAGTCTTTTCTAAAATGACGTCTTGCATATGACTCATAGAAATAGTAGATAGACTAGCTAGAATCAAACTTTCACTGTTCTATCTACTATTGATATCTATTTATTGAATAGTGAAAAGTCTTTTCTAAAATGACGTCTTGCATATGACTCATAGAAATAGTAGATAGACTAGCTAGAATCAAACTTTCACTGTTCTATCTACTATTGATATCTATTTATTGAATAGTGAAAAAGTCTTTTCTAAAATGACGTCTTGCATATGACTCATAGAAATAGTAGATAGACTAGCTAGAATCAAACTTTCACTGTTCTATCTTCTATTGATATCTATTTATTGAATAGTGAAAAAGTCTTTTCTAAAATGACGTCTTGCATATGACTCATAGAAATAGTAGATAGACTAGCTAGAATCAAACTTTCACTGTTCTATCTACTATTGATATCTATTTATTGAATAGTGAAAAAGTCTTTTCTAAAATGACGTCTTGCATATGACTCATAGAAATAGTAGATAGACTAGCTAGAATCAAACTTTCACTGTTCTATCTACTATTGATATCTATTTATTGAATAGTGAAAAAGTCTTTTCTAAAATGACGTCTTGCATATGACTCATAGAAATAGTAGATAGACTAGCTAGAATCAAACTTTCACTGTTCTATCTACTATTGATATCTATTTATTGAATAGTGAAAAAGTCTTTTCTAAAATGACGTCTTGCATATGACTCATAGAAATAGTAGATAGACTAGCTAGAATCAAACTTTCACTGTTCTATCTACTATTGATATCTATTTATTGAATAGTGAAAAAGTCTTTTCTAAAATGACGTCTTGCATATGACTCATAGAAATAGTAGATAGACTAGCTAGAATCAAACTTTCACTGTTCTATCTACTATTGATATCTATTTATTGAATAGTGAAAAAGTCTTTTCTAAAATGACGTCTTGCATATGACTCATAGAAATAGTAGATAGACTAGCTAGAATCAAACTTTCACTGTTCTATCTACTATTGATATCTATTTATTGAATAGTGAAAAAGTCTTTTCTAAAATGACGTCTTGCATATGACTCATAGAAATAGTAGATAGACTAGCTAGAATCAAACTTTCACTGTTCTATCTACTATTGATATCTATTTATTGAATAGTGAAAAAGTCTTTTCTAAAATGACGTCTTGCATATGACTCATAGAAATAGTAGATAGACTAGCTAGAATCAAACTTTCACTGTTCTATCTACTATTGATATCTATTTATTGAATAGTGAAAAAGTCTTTTCTAAAATGACGTCTTGCATATGACTCATAGAAATAGTAGATAGACTAGCTAGAATCAAACTTTCACTGTTCTATCTACTATTGATATCTATTTATTGAATAGTGAAAAAGTCTTTTCTAAAATGACGTCTTGCATATGACTCATAGAAATAGTAGATAGACTAGCTAGAATCAAACTTTCACTGTTCTATCTACTATTGATATCTATTTATTGAATAGTGAAAAAGTCTTTTCTAAAATGACGTCTTGCATATGACTCATAGAAATAGTAGATAGACTAGCTAGAATCAAACTTTCACTGTTCTATCTACTATTGATATCTATTTATTGAATAGTGAAAAAGTCTTTTCTAAAATGACGTCTTGCATATGACTCATAGAAATAGTAGATAGACTAGCTAGAATCAAACTTTCACTGTTCTATCTACTAGTGATATCTATTTATTGAATAGTGAAGAAGTCTTTTCTAAAATGACGTCTTGCATATGACTCATAGAAATAGTAGATAGACTAGCTAGAATCAAACTTTCACTGTTCTATCTACTATTGATATCTATTTATTGAATAGTGAAAAAGTCTTTTCTAAAATGACGTCTTGCATATGACTCATAGAAATAGTAGATAGACTAGCTAGAATCAAACTTTCACTGTTCTATCTACTATTGATATCTATTTATTGAATAGTGAAAAAGTCTTTTCTAAAATGACGTCTTGCATATGACTCATAGAAATAGTAGATAGACTAGCTAGAATCAAACTTTCACTGTTCTATCTACTATTGATATCTATTTATTGAATAGTGAAAAAGTCTTTTCTAAAATGACGTCTTGCATATGACTCATAGAAATAGTAGATAGACTAGCTAGAATCAAACTTTCACTGTTCTATCTACTATTGATATCTATTTATTGAATAGTGAAAAAGTCTTTTCTAAAATGACGTCTTGCATATGACTCATAGAAATAGTAGATAGACTAGCTAGAATCAAACTTTCACTGTTCTATCTACTATTGATATCTATTTATTGAATAGTGAAAAAGTCTTTTCTAAAATGACGTCTTGCATATGACTCATAGAAATAGTAGATAGACTAGCTAGAATCAAACTTTCACTGTTCTATCTACTATTGATATCTATTTATTGAATAGTGAAAAAGTCTTTTCTAAAATGACGTCTTGCATATGACTCATAGAAATAGTAGACAGACTAGCTAGAATCAAACTTTCACTGTTCTATCTACTATTGATATCTATTTATTGAATAGTGAAAAAGTCTTTTCTAAAATGACGTCTTGCATATGACTCATAGAAATAGTAGATAGACTAGCTAGAATCAAACTTTCACTGTTCTATCTACTATTGATATCTATTTATTGAATAGTGAAAAAGTCTTTTCTAAAATGACGTCTTGCATATGACTCATAGAAATAGTAGATAGACTAGCTAGAATCAAACTTTCACTGTTCTATCTACTATTGATATCTATTTATTGAATAGTGAAAAAGTCTTTTCTAAAATGACGTCTTGCATATGACTCATAGAAATAGTAGATAGACTAGCTAGAATCAAACTTTCACTGTTCTATCTACTATTGATATCTATTTATTGAATAGTGAAAAAGTCTTTTCTAAAATGACGTCTTGCATATGACTCATAGAAATAGTAGATAGACTAGCTAGAATCAAACTTTCACTGTTCTATCTACTATTGATATCTATTTATTGAATAGTGAAAAAGTCTTTTCTAAAATGACGTCTTGCATATGACTCACAGAAATAGTAGATAGACTAGCTAGAATCAAACTTTCACTGTTCTATCTACTATTGATATCTATTTATTGAATAGTGAAAAAGTCTTTTCTAAAATGACGTCTTGCATGTGACTCATAGAAATAGTAGATAGACTAACTAGAATCAAACTTTCACTGTTCTATCTACTATTGATATCTATTTATTGAATAGTGAAAAAGTCTTTTCTAAAATGACGTCTTGCATATGACTCATAGAAATAGTAGATAGACTAGCTAGAATCAAACTTTCACTGTTCTATCTACTATTGATATCTATTTATTGAATAGTGAAAAAGTCTTTTCTAAAATGACGTCTTGCATATGACTCATAGAAATAGTAGATAGACTAGCTAGAATCAAACTTTCACTGTTCTATCTACTATTGATATCTATTTATTGAATAGTGAAAAAGTCTTTTCTAAAATGACGTCTTGCATATGACTCATAGAAATAGTAGATAGACTAGCTAGAATCAAACTTTCACTGTTCTATCTACTAGTGATATCTATTTATTGAATAGTGAAAAAGTCTTTTCTAAAATGACGTCTTGCATATGACTCATAGAAATAGTAGATAGACTAGCTAGAATCAAACTTTCACTGTTCTATCTACTATTGATATCTATTTATTGAATAGTGAAAAAGTCTTTTCTAAAATGACGTCTTGCATATGACTCATAGAAATAGTAGATAGACTAGCTAGAATCAAACTTTCACTGTTCTATCTACTATTGATATCTATTTATTGAATAGTGAAAAAGTCTTTTCTAAAATGACGTCTTGCATATGACTCATAGAAATAGTAGATAGACTAGCTAGAATCAAACTTTCACTGTTCTATCTACTATTGATATCTATTTATTGAATAGTGAAAAAGTCTTTTCTAAAATGACGTCTTGCATATGACTCATAGAAATAGTAGATAGACTAGCTAGAATCAAACTTTCACTGTTCTATCTACTATTGATATCTATTTATTGAATAGTGAAAAAGTCTTTTCTAAAATGACGTCTTGCATATGACTCATAGAAATAGTAGATAGACTAGCTAGAATCAAACTTTCACTGTTCTATCTACTATTGATATCTATTTATTGAATAGTGAAAAAGTCTTTTCTAAAATGACGTCTTGCATATGACTCATAGAAATAGTAGATAGACTAGCTAGAATCAAACTTTCACTGTTCTATCTACTATTGATATCTATTTATTGAATAGTGAAAAAGTCTTTTCTAAATGACGTCTTGCATATGACTCATAGAAATAGTAGATAGACTAGCTAGAATCAAACTTTCACTGTTCTATCTACTATTGATATCTATTTATTGAATAGTGAAAAAGTCTTTTCTAAAATGACGTCTTGCATATGACTCATAGAAATAGTAGATAGACTAGCTAGAATCAAACTTTCACTGTTCTATCTACTATTGATATCTATTTATTGAATAGTGAAAAAGTCTTTTCTAAAATGACGTCTTGCATATGACTCATAGAAATAGTAGATAGACTAGCTAGAATCAAACTTTCACTGTTCTATCTACTATTGATATCTATTTATTGAATAGTGAAAAAGTCTTTTCTAAAATGACGTCTTGCATATGACTCATAGAAATAGTAGATAGACTAGCTAGAATCAAACTTTCACTGTTCTATCTACTATTGATATCTATTTATTGAATAGTGAAAAAGTCTTTTCTAAAATGACGTCTTGCATATGACTCATAGAAATAGTAGATAGACTAGCTAGAATCAAACTTTCACTGTTCTATCTACTATTGATATCTATTTATTGAATAGTGAAAAAGTCTTTTCTAAAATGACGTCTTGCATATGACTCATAGAAATAGTAGATAGACTAGCTAGAATCAAACTTTCACTGTTCTATCTACTATTGATATCTATTTATTGAATAGTGAAAAACTCTTTTCTAAAATGACGTCTTGCATATGACTCATAGAAATAGTAGATAGACTAGCTAGAATCAAACTTTCACTGTTCTATCTACTATTGATATCTATTCATTGAATAGTGAAAAAGTCTTTTCTAAAATGACGTCTTGCATATGACTCATAGAAATAGTAGATAGACTAGCTAGAATCAAACTTTCACTGTTCTATCTACTATTGATATCTATTTATTGAATAGTGAAAAAGTCTTTTCTAAAATGACGTCTTGCATATGACTCATAGAAATAGTAGATAGACTAGCTAGAATCAAACTTTCACTGTTCTATCTACTATTGATATCTATTTATTGAATAGTGAAAAAGTCTTTTCTAAAATGACGTCTTGCATATGACTCATAGAAATAGTAGATAGACTAGCTAGAATCAAACTTTCACTGTTCTATCTACTATTGATATCTATTTATTGAATAGTGAAAAAGTCTTTTCTAAAATGACGTCTTGCATATGACTCATAGAAATAGTAGATAGACTAGCTAGAATCAAACTTTCACTGTTCTATCTACTATTGATATCTATTTATTGAATAGTGAAAAAGTCTTTTCTAAAATGACGTCTTGCATATGACTCATAGAAATAGTAGATAGACTAGCTAGAATCAAACTTTCACTGTTCTATCTACTATTGATATCTATTTATTAAATAGTGAAAAAGTCTTTTCTAAAATGACGTCTTGCATATGACTCATAGAAATAGTAGATAGACTAGCTAGAATCAAACTTTCACTGTTCTATCTACTATTGATATCTATTTATTGAATAGTGAAAAAGTCTTTTCTAAAATGACGTCTTGCATATGACTCATAGAAATAGTAGATAGACTAGCTAATCAAACTTTCACTGTTCTATCTACTATTGATATCTATTTATTGAATAGTGAAAAAGTCTTTTCTAAAATGACGTCTTGCATATGACTCATAGAAATAGTAGATAGACTAGCTAGAATCAAACTTTCACTGTTCTATCTACTATTGATATCTATTTATTGAATAGTGAAAAAGTCTTTTCTAAAATGACTTCTTGCATATGACTCATAGAAATAGTAGATAGACTAGCTAGAATCAAACTTTCACTGTTCTATCTACTATTGATATCTATTTATTGAATAGTGAAAAAGTCTTTTCTAAAATGACGTCTTGCATATGACTCATAGAATAGTAGATAGACTAGCTAGAATCAAACTTTCACTGTTCTATCTACTATTGATATCTATGAAAAAGTCTTTTCTAAAATGACGTCTTGCATATGACTCATAGAAATAGTAGATAGACTAGCTAGAATCAAACTTTCACTGTTCTATCTACTATTGATATCTATTTATTGAATAGTGAAAAAGTCTTTTCTAAAATGACGTCTTGCATATGACTCATAGAAATAGTAGATAGACTAGCTAGAATCAAACTTTCACTGTTCTATCTACTATTGATATCTATTTATTGAATAGTGAAAAAGTCTTTTCTAAAATGACGTCTTGCATATGACTCATAGAAATAGTAGATAGACTAGCTAGAATCAAACTTTCACTGTTCTATCTACTATTGATATCTATTTATTGAATAGTGAAAAAGTCTTTTCTAAAATGACGTCTTGCATATGACTCATAGAAATAGTAGATAGACTAGCTAGAATCAAACTTTCACTGTTCTATCTACTATTGATATCTATTTATTGAATAGTGAAAAAGTCTTTTCTAAAATGACGTCTTGCATATGACTCATAGAAATAGTAGATAGACTAGCTAGAATCAAACTTTCACTGTTCTATCTACTATTGATATCTATTTATTGAATAGTGAAAAAGTCTTTTCTAAAATGACGTCTTGCATATGACTCATAGAAATAGTAGATAGACTAGCTAGAATCAAACTTTCACTGTTCTATCTACTATTGATATCTATTTATTGAATAGTGAAAAAGTCTTTTCTAAAATGACGTCTTGCATATGACTCATAGAAATAGTAGATAGACTAGCTAGAATCAAACTTTCACTGTTCTATCTACTATTGATATCTATTTATTGA
>NW_027064324.1:0-26869 GCF_032884065.1 Artemia franciscana
TCAAACTTTCTGTTTGATTCTAATAGAATCAATTGAATAGCACTAGTTCGTATGTGACGTCTTGCATATGGTTCTAGAATTCTAATCTATTGATTCTAGCTAGTCTATCTACTATTTCTATGAGTCATATGCAAGACGTCATTTTAGAAAAGACTTTTTCACTATTCAATAAATAGATTCAAATCTATTTGAATCTAGAATCAAACTTTCTGTTTGATTCTAATAGAATCAATAGAATAGCACTAGTTCGTATGTGACGTCTTGCATATGGTTCTAGAATTCTAATCTATTGATTCTAGACCAGCTAGAATCAATAGTTGATAGAACAGTGAAAGTTTGATTCTAGCTAGTCTATCTACTATTTCTATGAGTCATATGCAAGACGTCATTTTAGAAAAGACTTTTTCACTATTCAATAAATAGATTCAAATCTATTTGAATCTAGAATCAAACTTTCTGTTTGATTCTAATAGAATCAATAGAATAGCACTATTTCGTATGTGACGTCTTGCATATGGTTCTAGAATTCTAATCTATTGATTCTAGACCAGCTAGAATCAATAGTAGATAGAACAGTGAAAGTTTGATTCTAGCTAGTCTATCTACTATTTCTCTGAGTCATATGCAAGACGTCATTTTAGAAAAGACTTTTTCACTATTCAATAAATAGATTCAAATCTATTTGAATCTAGAATCAAACTTTCTGTTTGATTCTAATAGAATCAATAGAATAGCACTAGTTCGTATGTGACGTCTTGCATATGGTTCTAGAATTCTAATCTATTGATTCTAGCTAGTCTATCTACTATTTCTATGAGTCATATGCAAGACGTCATTTTAGAAAAGACTTTTTCACTATTCAATAAATAGATTCAAATCTATTTGAATCTAGAATCAAACTTTCTGTTTGATTCTAATACAATCAATAGAATAGCACTAGTTCGTATGTGACGTCTTGCATATGGTTCTAGAATTCTAATCTATTGATTCTAGACCAGCTAGAATCAATAGTAGATAGAACAATGATAGTTTGATTCTAGCTAGTCTATCTACTATTTCTATGAGTCATATGCAAGACGTCATTTTAGAAAAGACTTTTTCATTATTCAATAAATAGATTCAAATCTATTGAAAGAATCAATAGAATAGCACTAGTTCGTATGTGACGTCTTGCATATGGTTCTAGAATTCTAATCTATTGATTCTAGCTAGTCTATCTGCTATTTCTATGAGTCATATGCAAGACGTCATTTTAGAAAAGACTTTTTCACTATTCAATAAATAGATTCAAATCTATTTGAATCTAGAATCAAACTTTCTGTTTGATTCTAATAGAATCAATAGAATAGCACTAGTTCGTATGTGACGTCTTGCATATGGTTCTAGAATTCTAATCTATTGATTCTAGACCAGCTAGAATCAATAGTAGATAGAACAGTGAAAGTTTGATTCTAGCTAGTCTATCTACTATTTCTATGAGTCATATGCAAGACGTCATTTTAGAAATGACTTTTTCACTATTCAATAAATAGATTCAAATCTATTTGAATCTAGAATCAAACTTTCTGTTTGATTCTAATAGAATCAATAGAATAGCACTAATTCGTATGTGACGTCTTGCATATGGTTCTAGAATTCTAATCTATTGATTCTAGCTAGTCTATCTACTATTTCTATGAGTCATATGCAAGACGTCATTTTAGAAAAGACTTTTTCACTATTCAATAAATAGATTCAAATCTATTTGAATCTAGAATCAAACTTTCTGTTTGATTCTAATAGAATCAATAGAATAGCACTAGTTCGTATGTGACGTCTTGCATATGGTTCTAGAATTCTAATCTATTGATTCTAGACCAGCTAGAATCAATAGTAGATAGAACAGTGAAAGTTTGATTCTAGCTAGTCTATCTACTATTTCTATGAGTCATATGCAAGACGTCATTTTAGAAAAGACTTTTTCACTATTCAATAAATAGATTCGAATCTATTTGAATCTAGAGTCAAACTTTCTGTTTGATTCTAATAGAATCAATAGAATAGCACTAGTTCGTATGTGACGTCTTGCATATGGCTCTAGAATTCTAATCTATTGATTCTAGCTAGTCTATCTACTATTTCTATGAGTCATATGCAAGATGTCATTTTAGAAAAGACTTTTTCACTATTCAATAAATAGATTCAAATTTATTTGAATCTAGAATCAAACTTTCTGTTTGATTCTAATAGAATCAATAGAATAGCACTAGTTCGTATGTGACGTCTTGCATATGGTTCTAGAATTCTAATCTATTGATTCTAGACCAGCTAGAATCAATAGTAGATAGAACAGTGAAAGTTTGATTCTAGCTAGTCTATCTACTATTTCTATGAGTCATATGCAAGACGTCATTTTAGAAAAGACTTTTTCACTATTCAATAAATAGATTCAAATCTATTTGAATCTAGAATCAAACTTTCTGTTTGATTCTAATAGAATCAATAGAATAGCACTAGTTCGTATGTGACGTCTTGCATATGGTTCTAGAATTCTAATCTATTGATTCTAGCTAGTCTATCTACTATTTCTATGAGTCATATGCAAGACGTCATTTTAGAAAAGACTTTTTCACTATTCAATAAATAGATTCAAATCTATTTGAATCTAGAATCAAACTTTCTGTTTGATTCTAATAGAATCAATAGAATAGCACTAGTTCGTATGTGACGTCTTGCATATGGTTCTAGAATTCTAATCTATTGATTCTAGACCAGCTAGAATCAATAGTAGATAGAACAGTGAAAGTTTGATTCTAGCTAGTCTATCTACTATTTCTATGAGTCATATGCAAGACGTCATTTTAGAAAAGACTTTTTCACTATTCAATAAATAGATTCAAATCTATTTGAATCTAGAATCAAACTTTCTGTTTGATTCTAATAGAATCAATAGAATAGCACTATTTCGTATGTGACGTCTTGCATATGGTTCTAGAATTCTAATCTATTGATTCTAGACCAGCTAGAATCAATAGTAGATAGAACAGTGAAAGTTTGATTCTAGCTAGTCTATCTACTGTTTCTATGAGTCATATGCAAGACGTCATTTTAGAAAAGACTTTTTCACTATTCAATAAATAGATTCAAATCTATTTGAATCTAGAATCAAACTTTCTGTTTGATTCTAATAGAATCAATAGAATAGCACTAGTTCGTATGTGACGTCTTGCATATGGTTCTAGAATTCTAATCTATTGATTCTAGCTAGTCTATCTACTATTTTTATGAGTCATATGCAAGACGTCATTTTAGAAAAGACTTTTTCACTATTCAATAAATAGATTCAAATCTATTTGAATCTAGAATCAAACTTTCTGTTTGATTCTAATAGAATCAATAGAATAGCACTAGTTCGTATGTGACGTCTTGCATATGGTTCTAGAATTCTAATCTATTGATTCTAGACCAGCTAGAATCAATAGTAGATAGAACAATGATAGTTTGATTCTAGCTAGTCTATCTACTATTTCTATGAGTCATATGCAAGACGTCATTTTAGAAAAGACTTTTTCACTATTCAATAAATAGATTCAAATCTATTTGAATCTAGAATCAAACTTTCTATTTGATTCTAATAGAATCAATAGAATAGCACTAGTTCGTATGTGACGTCTTGCATATGGTTCTAGAATTCTAATCTATTGATTCTAGCTAGTCTATCTACTATTTCTATGAGTCATATGCAAGACGTCATTTTAGAAAAGACTTTTTCACTATTCAATAAATAGATTCAAATCTATTTGAATCTAGAATCAAACTTTCTGTTTGATTCTAATAGAATCAATAGAATAGCACTAGTTCGTATGTGACGTCTTGCATATGGTTCTAGAATTCTAATCTATTGATTCTAGACCAGCTAGAATCAATAGTAGATAGAACAGTGAAAGTTTGATTCTAGCTAGTCTATCTACTATTTCTATGAGTCATATGCAAGACGTCATTTTAGAAAAGACTTTTTCACTATTCAATAAATAGATTCAAATCTATTTGAATCTAGAATCAAACTTTCTGTTTGATTCTAATAGAATCAATAGAATAGCACTAGTTCGTATGTGACGTCTTGCATATGGTTCTAGAATTCTAATCAATTGATTCTAGCTAGTCTATCTACTATTTCTATGAGTCATATGCAAGACGTCATTTTAGAAAAGACTTTTTCACTATTCAATAAATAGATTCAAATCTATTTGAATCTAGAATCAAACCTTCTGTTTGATTCTAATAGAATCAATAGAATAGCACTAGTTCGTATGTGACGTCTTGCATATGGTTCTAGAATTCTAATCTATTGATTCTAGACCAGCTAGAATCAATAGTAGATAGAACAGTGAAAGTTTGATTCTAGCTAGTCTATCTACTATTTCTATGAGTCATATGCAAGACGTCATTTTAGAAAAGACTTTTTCACTATTCAATAAATAGATTCAAATCTATTCGAATCTAGAATCAAACTTTCTGTTTGATTCTAATAGAATCAATAGAATAGCACTAGTTCGTATGTGACGTCTTGCATATGGTTCTAGAATTCTAATCTATTGATTCTAGACCAGCTAGAATCAATAGTAGATAGAACAGTGAAAGTTTGATTCTAGCTAGTCTATCTACTATTTCTATGAGTCATATGCAAGACGTCATTTTAGAAAAGACTTTTTCACTATTCAATAAATAAATTCAAATCTATTTGAATCTAGAGTCAAACTTTCTGTTTGATTCTAATAGAATCAATAGAATAGCACTAGTTCGTATGTGACGTCTTGTATATGGCTCTAGAATTCTAATCTATTGATTCTAGCTAGTCTATCTACTATTTCTATGAGTCATATGCAAGATGTCATTTTAGAAAAGACTTTTTCACTATTCAATAAATAGATTCAAATTTATTTGAATCTAGAATCAAACTTTCTGTTTGATTCTAATAGAATCAATAGAATAGCACTAGTTCGTATGTGACGTCTTGCATATGGTTCTAGAAATCTAATCTATTGATTCTAGACCAGCTAGAATCAATAGTAGATAGAACAGTGAAAGTTTGATTCTAGCTAGTCTATCTACTATTTCTATGAGTCATATGCAAGACGTCATTTTAGAAAAGACTTTTTCACTATTCAATAAATAGATTCA
This sequence comes from Artemia franciscana, assembly GCF_032884065.1. Classification (NCBI taxonomy): domain Eukaryota; kingdom Metazoa; phylum Arthropoda; class Branchiopoda; order Anostraca; family Artemiidae; genus Artemia; species Artemia franciscana. The sequence goes on from NW_027064324.1 coordinate 5,161, forward strand.
AATCTATTTGAATCTAGAATCAAACTTTCTGTTTGATTCTAATAGAATCAATAGAATAGAACTAGTTCGTATGTGACGTCTTGCATATGGTTCTAGAATTCTAATCTATTGATTCTAGCTAGTCTATCTACTATTTCTATGAGTCATATGCAAGACGTCATTTTAGAAAAGACTTTTTCACTATTCAATAAATAGATTCAAATCTATTTGAATCTAGAAACAAACTTTCTGTTTGATTCTAATAGAATCAATAGAATAGCACTAGTTCGTATGTGACGTCTTGCATATGGTTCTAGAATTCTAATCTATTGATTCTAGACCAGCTAGAATCAATAGTAGATAGAACAGTGAAAGTTTGATTCTAGCTAGTCTATCTACTATTTCTATGAGTCATATGCAAGACTTCATTTTAGAAAAGACTTTTTCACTATTCAATAAATAGATTCAAATCTATTTGAATCTAGAATCAAACTTTCTGTTTGATTCTAATAGAATCAATAGAATAGCACTAGTTCGTATGTGACGTCTTGCATATGGTTCTAGAATTCTAATCTATTGATTCTAGCTAGTCTATCTACTATTTCTATGAGTCATATGCAAGACGTCATTTTAGAAAAGACTTTTTCACTATTCAATAAATAGATTCAAATCTATTTGAATCTAGAATCAAACTTTCTGTTTGATTCTAATAGAATCAATAGAATAGCACTAGTTCGTATGTGACGTCTTGCATATGGTTCTAGAATTCTAATCTATTGATTCTAGACCAGCTAGAATCAATAGTAGATAGAACAGTGAAAGTTTGATTCTAGCTAGTCTATCTACTATTTCTATGAGTCATATGCAAGACGTCATTTTAGAAAAGACTTTTTCACTATTCAATAAATAGATTCAAATCTATTTGAATCTAGAATCAAACTTCTGTTTCATTCTAATAGAATCAATAGAATAGGTTCTAGAATTCTAATCTACTGATTCTAGCTAGTCTATCTACTATTTCTATGAGTCATATGCAAGACGTCATTTTAGAAAAGGCTTTTTCACTATTCAATAAATAGATTCAAATCTATTTGAATCTAGAATCAAACTTTCTGTTTGATTCTAATAGAAACAATAGAATAGCACTAGTTCGTATGTGACGTCTTGCATATGGCTCTAGAATTCTAATCTATTGATTCTAGCTAGTCTATCTACTATTTCTATGAGTCACATGCAAGATGTCATTTTAGAAAAGACTTTTTCACTATTCAATAAATAGATTCAAATTTATTTGAATCTAGAATCAAACTTTCTGTTTGATTCTAATAGAATCAATAGAATAGCACTAGTTCGTATGTGACGTCTTGCATATGGTTCTAGAATTCTAATCTATTGATTCTAGACCAGCTAGAATCAATAGTAGATAGAACAGTGAAAGTTTGATTCTAGCTAGTCTATCTACTATTTCTTTGAGTCATATGCAAGACGTCATTTTAGAAAAGACTTTTTCACTATTCAATAAATAGATTCAAATCTATTTGAATCTAGAATCAAACTTTCTGTTTGATTCAAATAGAATCAAAAGAATAGCACTGGTTCGTATGTGACGTCTTGCATATGGTTCTAGAATTCTAATCTATTGATTCTAGCTAGTCTATCTACTATTTCTATGAGTCATATGCAAGACGTCATTTTAGAAAAGACTTTTTCACTATTCAATAAATAGATTCAAATCTATTTGAATCTAGAATCAAACTTTCTGTTTGATTCTAATAGAATCAATAGAATAGCACTAGTTCGTATGTGACGTCTTGCATATGGTTCTAGAATTCTAATCTATTGATTCTAGACCAGCAAGAATCAATAGTAGATAGAACAGTGAAAGTTTGATTCTAGCTAGTCTATCTACTATTTCTATGAATTATATGCAAGACGTCATTTTAGAAAAGACTTTTTCACTATTCAATAAATAGATTCAAATCTATTTGAATCTAGAATCAAACTTTCTGTTTGATTCAAATAGAATCAATAGAATAGCACTAGTTCGTATGTGACGTCTTGCATATGGTTCTAGAATTCTAGTCTATTGATTCTAGACCAGCTAGAATCAATAGTAGATAGAACAGTGAAAGTTTGATTCTAGCTAGTCTATCTACTATTTCTATGAGTCATATGCAAGACGTCATTTTAGAAAAGACTTTTTCACTATTCAATAAATAGATTCAAATCTATTTGAATCTAGAATCAAACTTTCTGTTTGATTCTAATAGAATCAATAGAATAGCACTAGTTCGTATGTGACGTCTTGCATATGGTTCTAAAATTCTAATCTATTGATTCTAGCTAGTCTATCTACTATTTCTATGAGTCATATGCAAGATGTCATTTTAGAAAAGACTTTTTCACTATTCAATAAATAGATTCAAATCTATTTGAATCTAGAATCAAACTTTCTGTTTGATTCTAATAGAATCAATAAAATAGCACTAGTTCGTATGTGACGTCTTGCATATGGTTCTAGAATTCTAATCTATTGATTCTAGACCAGCTAGAATCAATAGTAGATAGAACAGTGAAAGTTTGATTCTAGCTAGTCTATCTACTATTTCTATGAGTCATATGCAAGACGTCATTTTAGAAAAGACTTTTTCACTATTCAATAAATAGATTCAAATCTATTTGAATCTAGAATCAAACTTTCTGTTTGATTCTAATAGAATCAAAAGAATAGCACTAGTTCGTATGTGACGTCTTGCATATGGTTCTAGAATTCTAATCTATTCATTCTAGCTAGTCTATCTACTATTTCTATGAGTCATATGCAAGACGTCATTTTAGAAAAGACTTTTTCACTATTCAATAAATAGATTCAAATCTATTTGAATCTAGAATCAAACTTTCTGTTTGATTCTAATAGAATCAATAGAATAGCACTAGTTCGTAAGTGACGTCTTGCATATGGTTCTAGAATTCTAATCTATTGATTCTAGACCAGCAAGAATCAATAGTAGATAGAACAGTGAAAGTTTGATTCTAGCTAGTCTATCTACTATTTCTATGAGTCATATGCAAGACGTCATTTTAGAAAAGACTTTTTCACTATTCAATAAATAGATTCAAATCTATTTGAATCTAGAATCAAACTTTCTGTTTGATTCTAATAGAATCAATAGAATAGCACTAGTTCGTATGTGATGTCTTGCATATGGTTCTAGAATTCTAATCTATTGATTCTAGCTAGTCTATCTACTATTTCTATGAGTCATATGCAAGACGTCATTTTAGAAAAGACTTTTTCACTATTCAATAAATAGATTCAAATCTATTTGAATCTAGAATCAAACTTTCTGTTTGATTCTAATAGAATCAATAGAATAGCACTAGTTCGTATGTGACGTCTTGCATATGGTTCTAGAATTCTAATCTATTGATTCTAGACCAGCTAGAATCAATAGTAGATAGAACAGTGAAAGTTTGATTCTATCTAGTCTATCTACTATTTCTATGAGTCATATGCAAGACGTCATTTTAGAAAAGACTTTTTCACTATTCAATAAATAGATTCAAATCTATTTGAATCTAGAATCAAACTTTCTGTTTGATTCTAATAGAATCAATAGAATAGCACTATTTCTCATGTGACGTCTTGCATATGGCTCTAGAATTCTAATCTATTGATTCTAGCTAGTCTATCTACTATTTCTATGATTCATATGCAAGACGTCATTTTAGAAAATACTTTTTCACTATTCAATAAATAGATTCAAATCTATTTGAATCTAGAATCAAACTTTCTGTTTGATTCTAATAGATTCAATAGAATAGCACTAGTTCGTATGTGACGTCTTGCATATGGTTCTAGAATTCTAATCTATTGATTCTAGACCAGCTAGAATCAATAGTAGATAGAACAGTGAAAGTTTGATTCTAGCTAGTCTATCTACTATTTCTATTAGTCATATGCAAGACGTCATTTTAGAAAAGACTTTTTCACTATTCAATAAATAGATTCAAATCTATTTGAATTTAGAATCAAACTTTCTGTTTGATTCTAATAGAATCAATAGAATAGCACTAGTTCGTATGTGACGTCTTGCATATGGTTCTAGAATTCTAATCTATTGATTCTAGCTAGTCTATCTACTATTTCTATGAGTCATATGCAAGACGTCATTTTAGAAAAGACTTTTTCACTATTCAATAAATAGATTCAAATCTATTTGAATCTAGAATCAAACTTTCTGTTTGATTCTAATAGAATCAATAGAATAGCACTAGTTCGTATGTGACGTCTTGCATATGGTTCTAGAATTCTAATCTATTGATTCTAGACCAGCTAGAATCAATAGTAGATAGAACAGTGAAAGTTTGATTCTAGCTAGTCTATCTACTATTTCTATGAGTCATATGCAAGACGTCATTTTAGAAAAGACTTTTTCACTATTCAATAAATAGATTCAAATCTATTTGAATCTAGAATCAAACTTTCTGTTTGATTCTAATAGAATCAATAGAATAGCACTAGTTCGTATGTGACGTCTTGCATATGGTTCTAGAATTCTAATCTATTGATTCTAGCTAGTCTATCTACTATTTCTATGAGTCATATGCAAGATGTCATTTTAGAAAAGACTTTTTCACTATTCAATAAATAGATTCAAATCTATTTGAATCTAGAATCAAACTTTCTGTTTGATTCTAATAGAATCAATAGAATAGCACTAGTTCGTATGTGACGTCTTGCATATGGTTTTAGAATTCTAATCTATTGATTCTAGACCAGCTAGAATCAATAGTAGATAGAACAGTGAAAGTTTGTTTTCACAAATGAGTCAATAGTAGATAGAACAGTGAAAGTTTGTTTCTAGCTAATCTATCTACTATTTCTATGAGTCATATGCAAGACGTCATTTTAGAAAAGACTTTTTCACTAATCAATTTGTTTGTTTTCACAAGTGAATCAATAGTAGATAGAACAGTGAAAGTTTGTTTCTAGCTAATCTATCTACTATTTCTATGAGTCATATGCAAGACGTCATTTTAGAAAAGACTTTTTCACTAATCAATAAATAGATTCAAATCTATTTGAATCTAGAATCAAACTTTCTGTTTGATTCTAATAGAATCGAAAGAATAGCACTAGTTCGTATTTGACGTCTTGCATATGGTTCTAGAATTCTAATCTATTGATTCTAGCTAGTCTATCTACTATTTCTATGAGTCATATGCAAGACGTCATTTTAGAAAAGACTTTTTCACTATTCAATAAATAGATTCAAATCTATTTGAATCTAGAATCAAACTTTCTGTTTGATTCTAATAGAATCAATAGAATAGCACTAGTTCGTAAGTGACGTCTTGCATATGGTTCTAGAATTCTAATCTATTGATTCTAGACCAGCAAGAATCAATAGTAGATAGAACAGTGAAAGTTTGATTCTAGCTAGTCTATCTACTATTTCTATGAGTCATATGCAAGACGTCATTTTAGAAAAGACTTTTTCACTATTCAATAAATAGATTCAAATCTATTTGAATCTAGAATCAAACTTTCTGTTTGATTCTAATAGAATCAATAGAATAGCACTAGTTCGTATGTGATGTCTTGCATATGGTTCTAGAATTCTAATCTATTGATTCTAGCTAGTCTATCTACTATTTCTATGAGTCATATGCAAGACGTCATTTTAGAAAAGACTTTTTCACTATTCAATAAATAGATTCAAATCTATTTGAATCTAGAATCAAACTTTCTGTTTGATTCTAATAGAATCAATAGAATAGCACTAGTTCGTATGTGACGTCTTGCATATGGTTCTAGAATTCTAATCTATTGATTCTAGCTAGTCTATCTACTATTTCTATGAGTCATATGCAAGACGTCATTTTAGAAAAGACTTTTTCACTATTCAATAAATAGATTCAAATCTATTTGAATCTAGAATCAAACTTTCTGTTTGATTCTAATAGAATCAATAGAATAGCACTAGTTCGTAAGTGACGTCTTGCATATGGTTCTAGAATTCTAATCTATTGATTCTAGACCAGCAAGAATCAATAGTAGATAGAACAGTGAAAGTTTGATTCTAGCTAGTCTATCTACTATTTCTATGAGTCATATGCAAGACGTCATTTTGGAAAAGACTTTTTCACTATTCAATAAATAGATTCAAATCTATTTGAATCTAGAATCAAACTTTCTGTTTGATTCTAATAGAATCAATAGAATAGCACTAGTTCGTATGTGACGTCTTGCATATGGTTCTAGAATTCTAATCTATTGATTCTAGACCAGCTAGAATCAATAGTAGATAGAACAGTGAAAGTTTGATTCTATCTAGTCTATCTACTATTTCTATGAGTCATATGCAAGACGTCATTTTAGAAAAGACTTTTTCACTATTCAATAAATAGATTCAAATCTATTTGAATCTAGAATCAAACTTTCTGTTTGATTCTAATAGAATCAATAGAATAGCACTAGTTCTCATGTGACGTCTTGCATATGGCTCTAGAATTCTTATCTATTGATTCTAGCTAGTCTATCTACTATTTCTATGATTCATATGCAAGACGTCATCTTAGAAAATACTTTTTCACTATTCAATAAATAGATTCAAATCTATTTGAATCTAGAATCAAACTTTCTGTTTGATTCTAATAGAATCAATAGAATAGCACTAGTTCGTATGTGACGTCTTGCATATGGTTCTAGAATTCTAATCTATTGATTCTAGACCAGCTAGAATCAATAGTAGATAGAACAGTGAAAGTTTGATTCTAGCTAGTCTATCTACTATTTCTATGAGTCATATGCAAGACGTCATTTTAGAAAAGACTTTTTCACTATTCAATAAATAGATTCAAATCTATTTGAATTTAGAATCAAACTTTCTGTTTGATTCTAATAGAATCAATAGAATAGCACTAGTTCGTATGTGACGTCTTGCATATGGTTCTAGAATTCTAATCTATTGATTCTAGCTAGTCTATCTACTATTTCTATGAGTCATATGCAAGACGTCATTTTAGAAAAGACTTTTTCACTATTCAATAAATAGATTCAAATCTATTTGAATCTAGAATCAAACTTTCTGTTTGATTCTAATAGAATCAATAGAATAGCACTAGTTCGTATGTGACGTCTTGCATATGGTTCTAGAATTCTAATCTATTGATTCTAGACCAGCTAGAATCAATAGTAGATAGAACAGTGAAAGTTTGATTCTAGCTAGTCTATCTACTATTTCTATGAGTCATATGCAAGACGTCATTTTAGAAAAGACTTTTTCACTATTCAATAAATAGATTCAAATCTATTTGAATCTAGAATCAAACTTTCTGTTTGATTCTAATAGAATCAATAAAATAGCACTAGTTCGTATGTGACGTCTTGCATATGGTTCTAGAATTCTAATCTATTGATTCTAGCTAGTCTATCTACTATTTCTATGAGTCATATGCAAAATGTCATTTTAGAAAAGACTTTTTCACTATTCAATAAATAGATTCAAATCTATTTGAATCTAGAATCAAACTTTCTGTTTGATTCTAATAGAATCAATAGAATAGCACTAGTTCGTATGTGACGTCTTGCATATGGTTTTAGAATTCTAATCTATTGATTCTAGACCAGCTAGAATCAATAGTAGATAGAACAGTGAAAGTTTGTTTTCACAAATGAGTCAATAGTAGATAGAACAGTGAAAGTTTGTTTCTAGCTAATCTATCTACTATTTCTATGAGTCATATGCAAGACCTCATTTTAGAAAAGACTTTTTCACTATTCAATAAATAGATTCAAATCTATTTGAATCTAGAATCAAACTTTCTGTTTGATTCTAATAGAATCAATAGAATAGCACTAGTTCGTAAGTGACGTCTTGCATATGGTTCTAGAATTCTAATCTATTGATTCTAGACCAGCAAGAATCAATAGTAGATAGAACAGTGAAAGTTTGATTCTAGCTAGTCTATCTACTATTTCTATGAGTCATATGCAAGACGTCATTTTAGAAAAGACTTTTTCACTATTCAATAAATAGATTCAAATCTATTTGAATCTAGAATCAAACTTTCTGTTTGATTCTAATAGAATCAATAGAATAGCACTAGTTCGTATGTGATGTCTTGCATATGGTTCTAGAATTCTAATCTATTGATTCTAGCTAGTCTATCTACTATTTCTATGAGTCATATGCAAGACGTCATTTTAGAAAAGACTTTTTCACTATTCAATAAATAGATTCAAATCTATTTGAATCTAGAATCAAACTTTCTGTTTGATTCTAATAGAATCAATAGAATAGCACTAGTTCGTATGTGACGTCTTGCATATGGTTCTAGAATTCTAATCTATTGATTCTAGCTAGTCTATCTACTATTTCTATGAGTCATATGCAAGACGTCATTTTAGAAAAGACTTTTTCACTATTCAATAAATAGATTCAAATCTATTTGAATCTAGAATCAAACTTTCTGTTTGATTCTAATAGAATCAATAGAATAGCACTAGTTCGTAAGTGACATCTTGCATATGGTTCTAGAATTCTAATCTATTGATTCTAGACCAGCAAGAATTAATAGTAGATAGAACAGTGAAAGTTTGATTCTAGCATGTCTATCTACTATTTCTATGAGTCATATGCAAGACGTCATTTTGGAAAAGACTTTTTCACTATTCAATAAATAGATTCAAATCTATTTGAATCTAGAATCAAACTTTCTGTTTGATTCTAATAGAATCAATAGAATAGCACTAGTTCGTATGTGATGTCTTGCATATGGTTCTAGAATTCTAATCTATTGATTCTAGCTAGTCTATCTACTATTTCTATGAGTCATATGCAAGACGTCATTTTAGAAAAGACTTTTTCACTATTCAATAAATAGATTCAAATCTATTTGAATCTAGAATCAAACTTTCTGTTTGATTCTAATAGAATCAATAGAATAGCACTAGTTCGTATGTGACGTCTTGCATATGGTTCTAGAATTCTAATCTATTGATTCTAGACCAGCTAGAATCAATAGTAGATAGAACAGTGAAAGTTTGATTCTATCTAGTCTATCTACTATTTCTATGAGTCATATGCAAGACGTCATTTTAGAAAAGACTTTTTCACTATTCAATAAATAGATTCAAATCTATTTGAATCTAGAATCAAACTTTCTGTTTGATTCTAATAGAATCAATAGAATAGCACTAGTTCTCATGTGACGTCTTGCATATGGCTCTAGAATTCTAATCTATTGATTCTAGCTAGTCTATCTACTATTTCTATGATTCATATGCAAGACGTCATTTTAGAAAATACTTTTTCACTATTCAATAAATAGATTCAAATCTATTTGAATCTAGAATCAAACTTTCTTTTTGATTCTAATAGAATCAATAGAATAGCACTAGTTCGTATGTGACGTCTTGCATATGGTTCTAGAATTCTAATCTATTGATTCTAGACCAGCTAGAATCAATAGTAGATAGAACAGTGAAAGTTTGATTCTAGCTAGTCTATCTACTATTTCTATGAGTCATATGCAAGACGTCATTTTAGAAAAGACTTTTTCACTATTCAATAAATAGATTCAAATCTATTTGAATCTAGAATCAAACTTTCTGTTTGATTCTAATAGAATCAATAGAATAGCACTAGTTCGTATGTGACGTCTTGCATATGGTTCTAGAATTCTAATCTATTGATTCTAGCTAGTCTATCTACTATTTCTATGAGTCATATGCAAGACGTCATTTTAGAAAAGACTTTTTCACTATTCAATAAATAGATTCAAATCTATTTGAATCTAGAATCAAACTTTCTGTTTGATTCTGATAGAATCAATAGAATAGCACTAGTTCGTATGTGACGTCTTGCATATGGTTCTAGAATTCTAATCTATTGATTCTAGACCAGCTAGAATCAATAGTAGATAGAACAGTGAAAGTTTGATTCTAGCTAGTCTATCTACTATTTCTATGAGTCATATGCAAGATGTCATTTTAGAAAAGACTTTTTCACTATTCAATAAATAGATTCAAATCTATTTGAATCTAGAATCAAACTTTCTGTTTGATTCTAATAGAATCAATAGAATAGCACTAGTTCGTATGTGACGTCTTGCATATGGTTCTAGAATTCTAATCTATTGATTCTAGACCAGCTAGAATCAATAGTAGATAGAACAGTGAAAGTTTGATTCTAGCTAGTCTATCTACTATTTCTATGAGTCATATGCAAGACGTCATTTTAGAAAAGACTTTTTCACTATTCAATAAATAGATTCAAATCTATTTGAATCTAGAATCAAACTTTCTGTTTGATTCTAATAGAATCAATAGAATAGCACTAGTTTGTATGTGACGTCTTGCATATGGTTCTAGAATTCTAATCTATTGATTCTAGCTAGTCTATCTACTATTTCTATGAGTCATATGCAAGATGTCATTTTAGAAAAGACTTTTTCACTATTCAATAAATAGATTCAAATCTATTTGAATCTAGAATCAAACTTTCTGTTTGATTCTAATAGAATCAATAGAATAGCACTAGTTCGTATGTGACGTCTTGCATATGGTTTTAGAATTCTAATCTATTGATTCTAGACCAGCTAGAATCAATAGTAGATAGAACAGTGAAAGTTTGTTTCTAGCTAGTCTATCTACTATTTCTATGAGTCATATGCAAGACGTCATTTTAGAAAAGACTTTTTCACTAATCAATAAATAGATTCAAATCTATTTGAATCTAGAATCAAACTTTCTGTTTGATTCTAATAAAATCAAAAGAATAGCACTAGTTCGTATGTGACGTCTTGCATATGGTTCTAGAATTCTAATCTATTGATTCTAGCTAGTCTATCTACTATTTCTATGAGTCATATGCAAGACGTCATTTTAGAAAAGACTTTTTCACTATTCAATAAATAGATTCAAATCTATTTGAATCTAGAATCAAACTTTCTGTTTGATTCTAATAAAATCAATAGAATAGCACTAGTTCGTAAGTGACGTCTTGCATATGGTTCTAAAATTCTAATCTATTGATTCTAGACCAGCAAGAATCAATAGTAGATAGAACAGTGAAAGTTTGATTCTAGCTAGTCTATCTACTATTTCTATGAGTCATATGCAAGACGTAATTTTAGAAAAGACTTTTTCACTATTCAATAAATAGATTCAAATCTATTTGAATCTAGAATCAAACTTTCTGTTTGATTCTAATAGAATCAATAGAATAGCACTAGTTCGTATGTGATGTCTTGCATATGGTTCTAGAATTCTAATCTATTGATTCTAGCTAGTCTATCTACTATTTCTATGAGTCATATGCAAGACATCATTTTAGAAAAGACTTTTTCACTATTCAATAAATAGATTCAAATCTATTTGAATCTAGAATCAAACTTTCTGTTTGATTCTAATAGAATCAATAGAATAGCACTAGTTCGTATGTGACGTCTTGCATATGGTTCTAGAATTCTAATCTATTGATTCTAGACCAGCTAGAATCAATAGTAGATAGAACAGTGAAAGTTTGATTCTATCTAGTCTATCTACTATTTCTATGAGTCATATGCAAGACGTCATTTTAGAAAAGACTTTTTCACTATTCAATAAATAGATTCAAATCTATTTGAATCTAGAATCAAACTTTCTGTTTGATTCTAATAGAATCAATAGAATAGCACTAGTTCTCATGTGACGTCTTGCATATGGCTCTAGAATTCTAATCTATTGATTCTAGCTAGTCTATCTACTATTTCTATGATTCATATGCAAGACGTCATTTTAGAAAATACTTTTTCACTATTCAATAAATAGATTCAAATCTATTTGAATCTAGAATCAAACTTTCTGTTTGATTCTAATAGAATCAATAGAATAGCACTAGTTCGTATGTGACGTCTTGCATATGGTTCTAGAATTCTAATCTATTGATTCTAGACCAGCTAGAATCAATAGTAGATAGAACAGTGAAAGTTTGATTCTAGCTAGTCTATCTACTATTTCTATGAGTCATATGCAAGACGTCATTTTAGAAAAGACTTTTTCACTATTCAATAAATAGATTCAAATCTATTTGAATCTAGAATCAAACTTTCTGTTTGATTCTAATAGAATCAATAGAATAGCACTAGTTCGTATGTGACGTCTTGCATATGGTTCTAGAATTCTAATCTATTGATTCTAGCTAGTCTATCTACTATTTCTATGAGTCATATGCAAGACGTCATTTTAGAAAAGACTTTTTCACTATTCAATAAATAGATTCAAATCTATTTGAATCTAGAATCAAACTTTCTGTTTGATTCTAATAGAATCAATAGAATAGCACTATTTCGTATGTGACGTCTTGCATATGGTTCTAGAATTCTAATCTATTGATTCTAGCTAGTCTATCTACTATTTCTGAGTCATATGCAAGACGTCATTTTAGAAAAGACTTTTTCACTATTCAATAAATAGATTCAAATCTATTTGAATCTAGAATCAAACTTTCTGTTTGATTCTAATAGAATCAATAGAATAGCACTAGTTCGTATGTGACGTCTTGCATATGGTTCTAGAATTCTAATCTATTGATTCTAGACCAGCTAGAATCAATAGTAGATAGAACAGTGAAAGTTTGATTCTAGCTAGTCTATCTACTATTTCTATGAGTCATATGCAAGACGTCACTTTAGAAAAGACTTTTTCACTATTCAATAAATAGATTCAAATCTATTTGAATCTAGAATCAAACTTTCTGTTTGATTCTAATAGAATCAATAGAATAGCACTAGTTCGTATTTGACGTCTTGCATATGGTTCTAGAATTCTAATCTATTGATTCTAGACCAGCTAGAATCAATAGTAGATAGAACAGTGAAAGTTTGATTCTAGCTAGTCTATCTACTATTTCTATGAGTCATATGCAAGACGTCATTTTAGAAAAGACTTTTTCACTATTCAATAAATAGATTCAAATCTATTTGAATCTAGAATCAAACTTTCTGTTTGATTCTAATAGAATCAATAGAATAACACTAGTTCGAATGTGACGTCTTGCATATGGTTCTAGAATTCTAATCTATTGATTCTAGACCAGCTAGAATCAATAGTAGATAGAACAGTGAAAGTTTGATTCTAGCTATTCTATCTACTATTTCTATGAGTCATATGCAAGACGTCATTTTAGAAAAGACTTTTTCACTATTCAATAAATAGATTCAAATCTATTTGAATCTAGAATCAAACTTTCTGTTTGATTCTAATAGAATCAAAAGAATAGCACTAGTTCGTATGTGACGTCTTGCATATGGTTCTAGAATTCTAATCTATTGATTCTAGCTAGTCTATCTACTATTTCTATGAGTCATATGCAAGACGTCATTTTAGAAAAGACTTTTTCACTATTCAATAAATAGATTCAAATCTATTTGAATCTAGAATCAAACTTTCTGTTTGATTCTAATAGAATCAATAGAATAGCACTAGTTCGTAAGTGACGTCTTGCATATGGTTCTAGAATTCTAATCTATTGATTCTAGACCAGCAAGAATCAATAGTAGATAGAACAGTGAAAGTTTGATTCTAGCTAGTCTATCTACTATTTCTATGAGTCATATGCAAGACGTCATTTTAGAAAAGACTTTTTCACTATTCAATAAATAGATTCAAATCTATTTGAATCTAGAATCAAACTTTCTGTTTGATTCTAATAGAATCAATAGAATAGCACTAGTTCGTATGTGATGTCTTGCATATGGTTCTAGAATTCTAATCTATTGATTCTAGCTAGTCTATCTACTATTTCTATGAGTCATATGCAAGACGTCATTTTAGAAAAGACTTTTTCACTATTCAATAAATAGATTCAAATCTATTTGAATCTAGAATCAAACTTTCTGTTTGATTCTAATAGAATCAATAGAATAGCACTAGTTCGTATGTGACGTCTTGCATATGGTTCTAGAATTCTAATCTATTGATTCTAGACCAGCTAGAATCAATAGTAGATAGAACAGTGAAAGTTTGATTCTATCTAGTCTATCTACTATTTCTATGAGTCATATGCAAGACGTAATTTTAGAAAAGACTTTTTCACTATTCAATAAATAGATTCAAATCTATTTGAATCTAGAATCAAACTTTCTGTTTGATTCTAATAGAATCAATAGAATAGCACTAGTTCGTATGTGACGTCTTGCATATGGTTCTAGAATTCTAATCTATTGATTCTAGCTAGTCTATCTACTATTTCTATGAGTCATATGCAAGACGTCATTTTAGAAAAGACTTTTTCACTATTCAATAAATAGATTCAAATCTATTTGAATATAGAATCAAACTTTCTGTTTGATTCTAATAGAATCAATAGAATAGCACTAGTTCGTATGTGACGTCTTGCATTTGGTTCTAGAATTTTAATCTATTGATTCTAGACCAGCTAGAATCAATAGTAGATAGAACAGTGAAAGTTTGATTCTAGCTAGTCTATCTACTATTTCTATGAGTCATATGCAAGACATCATTTTAGAAAAGACTTTTTCACTATTCAATAAATAGATTCAAATCTATTTGAATCTAGAATCAAACTTTCTGTTTGATTCTAATAGAATCAATAGAATAGCACTAGTTCTCATGTGACGTCTTGCATATGGCTCTAGAATTCTAATCTATTGATTCTAGCTAGTCTATCTACTATTTCTATGATTCATATGCAAGACGTCATTTTAGAAAATAATTTTTCACTATTCAATAAATAGATTCAAATCTATTTGAATCTAGAATCAAACTTTCTGTTTGATTCTAATAGAATCAATAGAATAGCACTAGTTCGTATGTGACGTGTTGCATATGGTTCTAGAATTCTAATCTATTGATTCTAGACCAGCTAGAATCAATAGTAGATAGAACAGTGAAAGTTTGATTCTAGCTAGTCTATCTACTATTTCTATGAGTCATATGCAAGACGTCATTTTAGAAAAGACTTTTTCACTATTCAATAAATAGATTCAAATCTATTTGAATCTAGAATCAAACTTTCTGTTTGATTCTAATAGAATCAATAGAATAGCACTAGTTCGTATGTGACGTCTTGCATATGGTTCTAGAATTCTAATCTATTGATTCTAGACCAGCTAAAATCAATAGTAGATAGAACAGTGAAAGTTTGATTCTAGCTAGTCTATCTACTATTTCTATGAGTCATATGCAAGACGTCATTTTAGAAAAGACTTTTTCACTATTCAATAAATAGATTCAAATCTATTTGAATCTAGAATCAAACTTTCTGTTTGATTCTAATAGAATCAATAGAATAGCACTATTTCGTATGTGACGTCTTGCATATGGTTCTAGAATTCTAATCTATTGATTCTAGCTAGTCTATCTACTATTTCTATGAGTCATATGCAAGACGTCATTTTAGAAAAGACTTTTTCACCATTCAATAAATAGATTCAAATCTATTTGAATCTAGAATCAAACTTTCTGTTTGATTCTAATAGAATCAATAGAATAGCACTAGTTCGTATGTGACGTCTTGCATATGGTTCTAGAATTCTAATCTATTGATTCTAGACCAGCTAGAATCAATAGTAGATAGAACAGTGAAAGTTTGATTCTAGCTAGTCTATCTACTATTTCTATGAGTCATATGCAAGACGTCACTTTAGAAAAGACTTTTTCACTATTCAATAAATAGATTCAAATCTATTTGAATCTAGAATCAAACTTTCTGTTTGATTCTAATAGAATCAATAGAATAGCATTAGTTCGTATGTGACGTCTTGCATATGGTTCTAGAATTCTAATCTATTGATTCTGGACCAGCTAGAATCAATAGTAGATAGAACAGTGAAAGTTTGATTCTAGCTAGTCTATCTACTATTTCTATGAGTCATATGCAAGACGTCATTTTAGAAAAGACTTTTTCACTATTCAATAAATAGATTCAAATCTATTTGAATCTAGAATCAAACTTTCTGTTTGATTCTAATAGAATCAATAGAATAGCACTAGTTCGTATGTGACGTCTTGCATAAGGTTCTAGAATTCTAATCTATTGATTCTAGACCAGCTAGAATCAATAGTAGACAGAACAGTGAAAGTTTGATTCTAGCTAGTCTATCTACTATTTCTATGAGTCATATGCAAGACGTCATTTTAGAAAAGACTTTTTCACTATTCAATAAATAGATTCAAATCTGTTTGAATCTAGAATCAAACTTTCTGTTTGATTCTAATAGAATCAATAGAATAGCACTAGTTCGTATGTGACGTCTTGCATATGGTTCTAGAATTCTAATCTATTGATTCTAGCTAGTCTATCTACTATTTCTATGAGTCATATGCAAGACGTCATTTTAGAAAAGACTTTTTCACTATTCAATAAATAGATTCAAATCTATTTGAATCTAGAATAAAACTTTCTGTTTGATTCTAATAGAATCAATAGAATAGCACTAGTTCGTATGTGACGTCTTGCATATGGTTCTAGAATTCTAATCTATTGATTCTAGACCAGCTAAAATCAATAGTAGATAGAACAGTGAAAGTTTGATTCTAGCTAGTCTATCTACTATTTCTATGAGTCATATGCAAGACGTCATTTTAGAAAAGACTTTTTCACTATTCAATAAATAGATTCAAATCTATTTGAATCTAGAATCAAACTTTCTGTTTGATTCTAATAGAATCAATAGAATAGCACTATTTCGTATGTGACGTCTTGCATATGGTTCTAGAATTCTAATCTATTGATTCTAGCTAGTCTATCTACTATTTCTATGAGTCATATGCAAGACGTCATTTTAGAAAAGACTTTTTCACTATTCAATAAATAGATTCAAATCTATTTGAATCTAGAATCAAATTTTCTGTTTGATTCTAATAGAATCAATAGAATAGCACTAGTTCGTATGTGACGTCTTGCATATGGTTCTAGAATTCTAATCTATTGATTCTAGACCAGCTAGAATCAATAGTAGATAGAACAGTGAAAGTTTGATTCTAGCTAGTCTATCTACTATTTCTATGAGTCATATGCAAGACGTCACTTTAGAAAACTAATAGAATCAATAGAATAGCACTAGTTCGTATGTGACGTCTTGCATATGGTTCTAGAATTCTAATCTATTGATTCTAGACCAGCTAGAATCAATAGTAGATAGAACAGTGAAAGTTTGATTCTAGCTAGTCTATCTACTATTTCTATGAGTCATATGCAAGACGTCATTTTAGAAAAGACTTTTTCACTATTCAATAAATAGATTCAAATCTATTTGAATGTAGAATCAAACTTTCTGTTTGATTCTAATAGAATCAATAGAATAGCACTAGTTCGTATGTGATGTCTTGCATATGGTTCTAGAATTCTAATCTATTGATTCTAGCTAGTCTATCTACTATTTCTATGAGTCATATGCAAGACGTCATTTTAGAAAAGACTTTTTCACTATTCAATAAATAGATTCAAATCTATTTGAGTCTAGAATCAAACTTTCTGTTTGATTCCAATAGAATCAATAGAATAGCACTAGTTCGTATGTGACGTCTTGCATATGGTTCTAGAATTCTAATCTATTGATTCTAGACCAGCTAGAATCAATAGTAGATAGAACAGTGAAAGTTTGATTCTAGCTAGTCTATCTACTATTTCTATGAGTCATATGAAAGACGTCATTTTAGAAAAGACTTTTTCACTATTCAATAAATAGATTCAAATCTATTTGAATCTAGAATCAAACTTTCTGTTTGATTCTAATAGAATCATAGAATAGCACTAGTTCGTATGTGACGTCTTGCATATGGTTCTAGAATCCTAATCTATTGATTCTAGCTAGTCTACCTACTATTTCTATGAGTCATATGCAAGACGTCATTTTAGAAAAGACTTTTTTCACTATTCAATAAATAGATTCAAATCTATTTGAATCTAGAATCAAACTTTCTGTTTGATTCTAATAGAATCAATAGAATAGCACTAGTTCGTATGTGACGTGTTGCATATGGTTCTAGAATTCTAATCTATTGATTTTAGACCAGCTAGAATCAATAGTAGATAGAACAGTGAAAGTTTGATTCTAGCTAGTCTATCTACTATTTCTATGAGTCATATGCAAGACGTCATTTTAGAAAAGACTTTTTCACTATTCAATAAATAGATTCAAATCTATTTGAATCTAGAATCAAACTTTCTGTTTGATTCTAATAGAATCAATAGAATAGCACTAGTTCGTATTTGACGTCTTGCATATGGTTCTAGAATTCTAATCTATTGATTCTAGCTAGTCTATCTATTATTTCTATGAGTCATATGCAAGACGTCATTTTAGAAAAGACTTTTTCACTATTCAATAAATAGATTCAAATCTATTTGAATCTAGAATCAAACTTTCTGTTTGATTCTAATAGAATCAATAGAATAGCACTAGTTCGTATGTGACGTCTTGCATATGGTTCTAGAATTCTAATCTATTGATTCTAGACCAGCTAGAATCAATAGTAGATAGAACAGTGAAAGTTTGATTCTAGCTAGTCTATCTACTATTTCTATGAGTCATATGCAAGACGTCATTTTAGAAAAGACTTTTCACTATTCAATAAATAGATTCAAATCTATTTGAATCTAGAATTAAACTTTCTGTTTGATTCTAATAGAATCAATAGAATAGCACTAGTTCGTATGTGACGTCTTGCATATGGTTCTAGAAT
Source organism: Artemia franciscana (assembly GCF_032884065.1). Classification (NCBI taxonomy): domain Eukaryota; kingdom Metazoa; phylum Arthropoda; class Branchiopoda; order Anostraca; family Artemiidae; genus Artemia; species Artemia franciscana. The sequence continues at coordinate 23,840 of NW_027064324.1, forward strand.
TCTAATCTATTGATTCTAGCTAGTCTATCTACTATTTCTATGAGTCATATGCAAGACGTCATTTTAGAAAAGACTTTTTCACTATTCAATAAATAGATTCAAATCTATTTGAATCTAGAATCAAACTTTCTGTTTGATTCTAATAGAATCAATAGAATAGCACTAGTTCGCATGTGACGTCTTGCATATGGTTCTAGAATTCTAATCTATTGATTCTAGACCAGCTAGAATCAATAGTAGATAGAACAGTGAAAGTTTGATTCTAGCTAGTCTATCTACTATTTCTATGAGTCATATGCAAGACGTCACTTTAGAAAAGACTTTTTCACTATTCAATAAATAGATTCAAATCTATTTGAATCTAGAATCAAACTTTCTGTTTGATTCTAAAAGAATCAATAGAATAGCACTAGTTCGTATGTGACGTCTTGCATATGGTTCTAGAATTCTAATCTATTGATTCTAGACCAGCTAGAATCAAAAGTAGATTGAACAGTGAAAGTTTGATTCTAGCTAGTCTATCTACTATTTCTATGAGTCATATGCAAGACGTCATTTTAGAAAAGACTTTTTCACTATTCAATAAATAGATTCAAATCTATTCGAATCTAGAATCAAACTTTCTGTTTGATTCTAATAGAATCAATAGAATAACACTAGTTCGGATGTGACGTCTTGCATATCTTTCTAGAATTCTAATCTATTGATTCTAGCTAGTCTATCTACTATTTCTATGAGTCGTATGCAAGACGTCATTTTAGAAAAGACTTTTTCACTATTCAATAAATAGATTCAAATCTATTTGAATCTAGAATCAAACTTTCTGCTTGATTCTAATAGAATCAATAGAATAGCACTAGTTCGTATGTGACGTCTTGCATATGGTTCTAGAATTCTAATCTATTGATTCTAGACCAGCTAGAATCAATAGTAGACAGAACAGTGAAAGTTTGATTCTAGCTAGTCTATCTACTATTTCTATGAGTCATATGCAAGACGTCATTTTAGAAAAGACTTTTTCACTATTCAATAAATAGATTCAAATCTATTTGAACCTAGAATCAAACTTTCTGTTTGATTCTAATAGAATCAATAGAATAGCACTAGTTCGTATGTGACGTCTTGCATATGGTTCTAGAATTCTAATCTATTGATTCTAGACCAGCTAAAATCAATAGTAGATAGAACAGTGAAAGTTTGATTCTAGCTAGTCTATCTACTATTTCTATGAGTCATATGCAAGACGTCATTTTAGAAAAGACTTTTTCACTATTCAATAAATAGATTCAAATCTATTTGAATCTAGAATCAAACTTTCTGTTTGATTCTAATAGAATCAATAGAATAGCACTATTTCGTATGTGACGTCTTGCATATGGTTCTAGAATTCTAATCTATTGATTCTAGCTAGTCTATCTACTATTTCTATGAGTCATATACAAGACGTCATTTTAGAAAAGACTTTTTCACTATTCAATAAATAGATTCAAATCTATTTGAATCTAGAATCAAACTTTCTGTTTGATTCTAATAGAATCAATAGAATAGCACTAGTTCGTATGTGACGTTTTGCATATGGTTCTAGAATTCTAATCTATTGATTCTAGACCAGCTAGAATCAATAGTAGATAGAACTGTGAAAGTTTGATTCTAGCTAGTCTATCTACTATTTCTATGAGTCATATGCAAGACGTCACTTTAGAAAAGACTTTTTCACTATTCAATAAATAGATAGCAAATCTATTTGAATCTAGAATCAAACTTTCTGTTTGATTATAATAGAATCACTAGAATAGCACTAGTTCGTATGTGACGTCTTGCATATGGTTCTAGAATTCTAATCCATTGATTCTAGACCAGCTAGAATCAATAGTAGATAGAACAGTGAAAGTTTGATTCTAGCTAGTCTATCTACTATTTCTATGAGTCATATGCAAGACGTCATTTTAGAAAAGACTTTTTCACTATTCAATAAATAGATTCAAATCTATCTGAATCTAGAATCAAACTTTCTGTTTGATTCTAATAGAATCAATAGAATAACACTAGTTCGAATGTGACGTCTTGCATATGGTTCTAGAATTCTAATCTATTGATTCTAGCTAGTCTATCTACTATTTCTATGAGTCGTATGCAAGACGTCATTTTAGAAAAGACTTTTTCACTATTCAATAAATAGATTCAAATCTATTTGAATCTAGAATCAAACTTTCTGTTTGATTCTAATAGAATCAATAGAATAGCACTAGTTCGTATGTGACGTCTTGCATATGGTTCTAGAATTCTAATCTATTGATTCTAGACCAGCTAGAATCAATAGTAGACAGAACAGTGAAAGTTTGATTCTAGCTAGTCTATCTACTATTTCTATGAGTCATATGCAAGACGTCATTTTAGAAAAGACTTTTTCACTATTCAATAAATAGATTCAAATCTATTTGAATCTAGAATCAAACTTTCTGTTTGATTCTAATAGAATCAATAGAATAGCACTAGTTCGTATGTGACGTCTTGCATATGGTTCTAGAATTCTAATCTATTGATTCTAGCTTGTCTATCTACTATTTCTATGAGTCATATGCAAGACGTCATTTTAGAAAAGACTTTTTCACTATTCAATAAATAGATTCAAATCTATTTGAATCTAGAATCAAACTTTCTGTTTGATTCTAATAGAATCAATAGAATAGCACTAGTTCGTATGTGACGTCTTGCATATGGTTCTAGAATTCTAATCTATTGATTCTAGACCAGCTAGAATCAATAGTAGATAGAACAGTGAAAGTTTGATTCTAGCTAGTCTATCTACTATTTCTATGAGTCATATGCAAGACGTCATTTTAGAAAAGACTTTTCACTATTCAATAAAAAGATTCAAATCTATTTGAATCTAGAATCAAACTTTCTGTTTGATTCTAATAGAATCAATAGAATAGCACTAGTTCGTATGTGACGTCTTGCATATGGTTCTAGAATTCTAATCTATTGATTCTAGCTAGTCTATCTACTATTTCTATGAGTCATATGCAA
>NW_027064325.1:0-26866 GCF_032884065.1 Artemia franciscana
GGTGCATGTGGACCTGGAGGGGGAATTGGGGCCCTAGTGGGGCATTTGAGTCCCTGGATGGGAATATTGGGACCCAAACTCTTGCGCAAACCTGGCAATGGAAAATAGATGTGTTCGAGCCCATTATATTACAAAAAGGAGACCTGGCCGACTGTAGTCATTACAATTTTGGTGCCCCAATACGAATATAGGTATTGAAACAAGTGTCATTAGCCATTAAATGAATCAGTGCGCTCGATACCAATAGAGAACAAGAAAAGATCTCCCATTGTTTATTAGAATCCATATATAAACTTCGTTTTTAGACATCTTGTCACTTAAAACTCACTTTAATTATTGAACAAAATACTTAGCCAAGGAAACTCAGATAATATTGTTTATAAGAAATTTCTTTACTAACCAGAAATCGAGATAACACCATATATGTCTGCTTGGAGTAGTAGTAATAACTGTGTGCTTAAGTATCAGGGTGTGTTTATAATAGGGGTTAAGGGCTATGTATGTATTGGGAGCTAATGGCTATGTGTGTATTGGGAGTGCATAAAAGGATACTACTTAAGCGGTTACATATTTAAAATGAGATGTATTTTTTCACTTCAAGAAAACTAGAATTGGATTTTTTTTTCGAGGAAACTATGTACCAATGTTTCCCTCCTCCAAGAAGGGTAAAGGCCTGCGATGCAAAAACAACCGCTCTGCAAAGTCTGGAGCCCCATGGAAATACAGTTGCTATGCCTTCGATACTTGTGTTCCCCATAAAAGGCAAGAATGCCCTCTGGGCAGCCCCTCAGCATGGGGAGAACATGGTCACCATGCAAGATGGAGCTGTCATCTTAGAGTAAGTGAAAACTCCTTGATTTTACTCGTAAAGCTTATTTATTAGGGGTAAAAACTTAAAACGAACAGAAATTACTCCGTATATGACAGGGGCTGTTCCCTCCTCAACGCCCCGCTCTTTACGCTAATCCTTTATCTTTGTCAAAGACCTCGAAGGCATCTTTGTATTTCTTTTTCAGCATTAATGTTGTTAACACTCTTAGCCAGAACAATCACCAATTCAAAAAACTGAATAGCACCGTTTCACAAAAATAGTTTTTATAGTTTTAAGTGACATATAGCGATCGCAAATTCTGTCGGTCTGTCTGTCGTTCTGTCCCGTTTTTTTTTTTTTACTTTAGGCCCTTCCAGGTAAGCTAGGACGATGAAATATGGCAGACGTATCATGGACTGGACCAGATTAAATTGGAAATAATTATTTTCCCGATTTGACTATCTGGGGGGAGTGGGGGCCGGTCAATTAGGAAAAAATAGAAAAAAAATGAAGTATTTTTAACTTACGAACGGGTAATGGGATCTTAATGAAATTTGATGTTTGGAAGGATATTATGTCTCAGAGCTCTTATTTTAAATCCCGACCAGATCCGGTGACATTGGGGGGAGTTGGAGGGGGAAATCGAAAATCTTGGAAAACGCTTAGAGTGGAGGGACCGGGATGAAACTTGGTGGGAAAAAATAAGCAGAAGTCCTAGATACATTATTTACATAACCAAAACGGATCTGCTCTGTTTGTGGGAGTCAGGGGGGGGGGGTTAATTCTGAAAAATTAGAAAAAATGAGATATTTTTAACTTACGAAGGAGTGATCGGATCTTAATGGAATTTGAAGTTTGGAAGGATATCGTGTCTCAGAGCTCTTATTTTAAATCCCGACTGTATCCGATGACATTGAGGGAATTGAGGGAGGGAACCTAAAATCTTTGAAAACGCTTAGAGTGGAGGGATCGAGATGAAACTTGGTGGGACAAATAAGCACAAGCCCTAGATACGTGATTGATATAACCGGAACGGATCCGCTCTCTTTGTGGGAGTTGGGGGGGGGGGGTTAACTCTAAAAAATTAGAAAAATGAGGTATTTTTAACTTACGAAAGAGAGATCGTATCTTAATGAAATTTCATATTCAGAAGGACCTCAAAATCCAGATCTTTCATTTTAAATCCCGACCGGATCGAGTGTAATTAGGGGGGGGGGCGGGAATCTTAGAAAACGCTTAAAGCGGAGAGATCAGGATGAAATTTGGTGGAAAGAATAAGCGCAAGTCTAAGATAGGTGACTGACATAACCGGACCGGATACGCCCTCTTTGGTGGAGTTGGGGGGTAATTTGGAAAAATTAGAAAAAATGAGGTATTTGTAACTTACGAACCGAGGATCAGATCTTAATGAAATTTGATATCTAGAAGGACCTTGTGCTTTAAAACTCTCACTTTAAATCCCGACCAGATCCGTTGACACTGAAGGGAGTTGGAGGGGTAAACTGGAATTCTTGGAAAACGTGAAAATCGAGGTATCTTACGAATGGGGGATAGGATCCTAATGAAACTTGATATATAGAAGAATATTATGTCTCAGATGCTCCATTTTCAATTCGAATAGGATCCGGGTACATAGAGGGTTGGAGGGAGGGGAACAGAAATCTTGGAAACCGGAAAACTTGGGAAACGCTTAGAGTGTAGAGGTCGGGATGAAACTTGATGGGAAGAATAAACACAAGCTATAGATACGAGATTGACATAATTGGTACGGATCTGTTCTCTTTGGGGGATCTGGGGGTTGTTAACTTGGAAAAATTAGAAAAAATTAGGTATTTTTAACTTAAGAACGGGTGACCGGATCTTAATGAAATTTGACATTTAGAAGGAACTCATGTCTCAGAGCTCTTATTTCAAATCTCGACCTGATCTGATAGATGTGAATAGAAAAAAACACTTATAAATGTCGTAGATACGTGAATGACGTAAACGGACAGGATCCGCTCTCTTTGGGGGAGTTAGGTGGTGGGGTTCAGTGCTTTGGCGAGTTTGGTACTTCGGGACGTGCTAGGACGATGAAAATTGGTAGGCGTGTGAGGGAGCTGTACTAATTGACTTGATAAAGTCGTTTTCCCCGATTCAACCATCTGGGGTGCTGAAGGGAGAGGAAAAATTACAAAAATTGAGGTAGTGCGTGATCGGATCTTAATGAATTTTGATATTTAGAAGGACCTCGTGACTCAGAGCTCTTATTTTAAATCCCGACCAGCATTAAGCCTCTGATTTTCCTTTTAAAGCAATCTATTGATTCTTAACATTTTGCTAGAGCTCATACCATATCAGTTCTTGGCTCCTCCGACCTCTTCAAAAGTGCCATATGAGCTCTTAGCTCTTGTTTTTTATAGGTTTTTATTGCATCTAAGGAATATGTTTTTTTATTGGGATTTTACAAAACCCTCTAAAGTTGTTACAAGACTTTTTTGTGTCTAATCAATTTGTAAGCTCAATATGATCAATCAATTTGGTTAATCAGTAAACCAGGGGATGTCTACCTTGGTCCGTAAGAATACCAAAGGCTAGTGGTTTTTCAAAATATGTTAAAAGTTTTAATTTCTTGCTTTCAGAAATGATTGAAACTGCTTTTGGTATCCAATACCTTTGTTAGGATTTTTAAGACTACGAGAATAAATTGTCACTGAAAAATAAGTCGTTTTTGTAGGAGAAACAGAAAAAACTTTTTTTTAGACATTCTGCTCATAAGAAAAAAGAATTCCAACCGGATCCGTCCATTTGCAATTGGACTGCAAGAAACACTGTTTTTGACTCTAGAAAGCTTCCACTTGCTTTTAAACCAATTTTGAACCCTGTTCTAGATGTCATATTGTTATTGGTGACAGTTTTCACATTTAAAGTTTTTCATGATTGGTTGTAGTTGTTCTTTTGGGAAACTTGGACGTTTCCTTATTTTTCAAGGGACCAACTTGAATTGTATTAGATATCTCTCTACTGCAGCTCCGCATAATTACTGCATTACAAGTTTTGTTTCACGTTCTTCAGTTGAATTGTCAGTACTCAGTACTGTGAAAGACGGCAAAACTGTGATTACACATTCAAGTCGAACATAAAATGTTTTCCCACATAATAGGAGTTGCTGTAAACACAAGTCTATTCTTGAATGCTCAATAGAATTCCTACGCTGTGATAGCACGACGGATAGATCTTCCGGCAAAGGACTAGAGTTCAATTTCCATTGCCGCAAGGTTGGGCAACAGGTCTGCAATTTGCCCTGTAAAGAAGAAGCGTTGAATCGAAGCCCTTTGCACCATCAACGGCTCGGGAGGATGTTTATCCTTTTAAAAAATAGAACTCCTGAATATTAAAAAGGAAAAACTTCAGAGAGCGAACATGTTTAATTAATTTAACTTGCCAAAAGAGAAGTAATAAGCTACTTTTAATTCCGTTCATTGTTCATGATTGATCTTGAAAGATGTCAACTTAAGAAAGGCGCTGATTCAGTTTCATCATTCTGGCGAAATCTGGAAAAAAAAACCAGAAACTATCAGTAAAAGAATAAATAAACATTACAAAAGATTTCTGAATAAAGATTAATTATAATAACATCAAGAAAACATGATTAAGCTTTTTCACACTCATTTTCAACCAGATTTTGAGCCAAGGAGTTAGGCAGTCCCTCCAAGTCCGGCAATAACTGTTTATTATTTCCTTGTTTTAATGTGTCGTGGACCTCTAGACTCACTAACACAATCGTTGTACTATGGCTATCAGGGATCTTGTGAACTCCTTTAAACCTGCATGGTCTAATTTGTAGTATAACAAGCGTTACCATTGATTGGAGGACAGCGCTGTACCCAAGAGAATAAGTAACTCATATTCTCTTCTAACCGAAGATAAAACAGAAAATCCTACCACTGTAACCAAATTGATTTTTTTAAGGCGGGGGGGGGGGGTAATATTGCTAAAATTGAAATTGGGTATTTAGCGATAGACAAACGCAGCTGAGAGCCCCATATATATATATATATTCTATTTTATTTTCTATATTTCTATTTTAGCAGTATTATCCCCCCCCTTAAAAAAATCAATTTGGTTACAGTGATAGGATATATATATATATATATATATATATATATATATATATATATATATATATATATATATATATATATATATATATATATATATATACATATATATATATATATATATATATATATATATATATATATATATATATATATATATATATATATATATATGTATATCACCTTAACCAAATTAATAACTACCACTGTATGGATAACTGTACTACGAATTGACTTTTTAGGGGAGGGGGGGGTAATATTGCTAAAATAAAATAGATCCATCACTCAGTCATGTCATAAGTCATACCTGTAAGATAGGTCAGTAGCCAACCACTTGCCGGCACACCCCCTTTCTTTCTGCTTCCACAATCATAAATAATACAGGTTCGCACCATTTAAAATTGATCCAGTTACTGAGATATACACAATGAATCCCTTGAACAAAGGAAATGGGAGAAGCTTTTATACGCACTAAGACCCTAGGTGACAGGTTATTTTGAGGATGACCGTAATGTCTAGATATCTCTACAGTCAAAAAATAAGGCACTCAAAAATTTCAGGACCCTTTAGAGGGAAAAGAAGTAGAAGTAGGTACTTCAAAATACCTTCCTGTGACATACTTTAGCCTGTAGACACATCCCTGAAAGTTTCATTTTCCTACCCTAAACCCTTTCTGAGATAAGAAGAAGTCAATTAACTAGAATTTTACCATATATATATATATATATATATATATATATATATATATATATATATATATATATATATATATATATATATATATATATATATATATATATATATATATATATATATATATATATATATATATATATATATATATATATATATATATATATATATATATATATATATATATATATATATATATATATATATATATCTATATATATATATATATATATATATGTATATATATATATATATATATATATATATGTATATATATATATATATATATATATATATATATATATATATATATATATATATATATATATTGGCTGGGTAGAGAATTTAAAGTGGCGAAACCCTATAGGCCAGTGTATTCTCCTGATGAGCCCTTGTGTTGGGTTGTTGCCTCTGAATTATTGGTCTTTATTATTTTTTCTATTGTTTGGTAAATGACAACTTATACTTATTGACGACATGACTGCCTGTCCATGGATTATTCTTTATGGTTGATTGTGTTTGGCTATGCTGTTTGACCTATGTGATTTTATGAATGAGTAGGGTTAAGGCCTCATTCAAGTGCTGGTCTATATTAATCACTAATTTAGGAAAACAGTCTTCCTTTCCTCCTTCTGTCTCTTTTTTTTATGTGTTAGTGCTGTTGCATTGGTGATTTCTCTTTTCATGATATATATATATATATATATATATATATATATATATATATATATATATATATATATATATATATATATATATATATATATATGTATATAAATGTAGAATATAGAATATGTAGAATATATAGAATATATAAATGTAGAATATGTAGAATATATATATATTCTAAATGTAGGGCTATGTCTAGGCTATTTCATAGCTGTCCCATTAGTGATTTAATCATGAAATTTTAGCTCAGAATTCTACTCAAATAACGGGGATTGCATTTTCAGAACTAAAGGCAGAGAAAAAGCAACTGGTAACTGAAAATTAAGGTAAAATGTTTTTTTGTCAAAATTTCAATAGGTATAGACCTGTCATGTAGGCAAATTTCAGGGCCCTCTAGAGGGAGAAGGAGTGGAGGTGGGTACTTTAAAATGTCTTCCTGGGATATGCTTTAGCCTGTAGACCCATCCCAGAATGTTTCATTTTCCTAACCTAATTTAACCCCCTTTCAAGATAGCAAAAAGTCATCACACAACTAGAATTTTGCCACATATATATATATATATATATATATATATATATATATATATATATATATATATATATATATATATATATATATATATATATATATATATATATATATATATATATATATATATATATATATATATATATATATATATATATCTTGAATATATATATATATACTAGCTGTTGGGGTGGCGCTTCGCGCCCCCCCAAGCCCCCCCGCGCGCGTAAGTCGTTACGCGCCATATTAGTTACGTGTCATTGTAGTTGTGTCCCTATGTCCCACCTGTGAATATATATATATATATATATATATATATATATATATATATATATATATATATATATATATATATATATATATATATATATATATATATATATATATATATATATATACTAGCTGTAGGGGTGGCGCTTCGCGCCACCCCCAAGCCCCCCCGCGCGCGTAAGTCGTTACGCGCCATATTATTTACGCGCCATTGTAGTTGTGTCCCTATGTCCCACCTGTGAATATAGATAGATATATATATATATATATATATATATATATGTTTTTAACTACGTAAAACTTGCGAATATACAACATTCTTTGCTGTCCCATTGTCTGTGCATATAAATAGATTGTCAGGTTTACCGACTCTTGAACATGCAACATATAATGGTCCATGGGAAAACAATTCGTATTCAGATCTATACCTCATGATTCTAATGATTGCCCTTGAGCTTTGTTGATGGTGATTGCTAATCGACGATTCCCTGTGTCGCCGTCGTCATTTATATATCCCCGTGTGCCCCCGGTGTCCCGGTCGTCATTTATATTCCATGTGTTCCGGTCGTCATTTATGTCCCGGTGTCCCAGTCTGTGAATTCTCTTTGAGGGTCCCGGGCGTCATTGATATTCCTTGTGTCCCGGTGTCCCGGTCGTCATTCGTGTCCCGGTGTCCCAGTCTGTATATACATTCGTTTTTGAATAGGTCTTTTTTTTAGGTTTTAGTTTTCTGCCTTTTATTTAGTTTTTTTTTAGTTATACCTCATGATTCTAATGATTGCCCTTGAGCTTTGTTAATGGTGATTGCTAATCGAACATTCTCTGTGTCCCCATCGTCATTTATATATCCCCCTGTGCCCCCCGGCGTCCCCGTTGTAGTTGTGTCCCTGTGTCCCGGTCGTCATTTATATTCCCTGTGTCCCGGTCGTCATTTGTATTCCGGTGTCCCAGTCTGTATATACATTCGTTTTTGAAATGGTAAATGATGAAATAAATTTTTGTATTTTTCCCCTTTTTTTCTTTTTTTTTTTTTGGTTTTTACATTTTTTTAGTTTTTTTTTCTTTTTTCTTTTTAGTTTTTTTTTTATTTTATTTTTTTAGTTTTGTTTTTCTCCTTTATTTTTCTTTTTGTTTCCTTTTTTAGTTTTTTTTATTTTTTAGTTTTTTTAGTTTTTTAGTTTTTTTATTAGTTTTTAGTTTGTTTTTTTTCTTTTTAGTTTTTTTGTAGTTTTTACCTTTTTTTTAGTTTTTTTTTTACTTATGTCCTGGTCGTCATTTATACTCCCTGTGTCCCGGTCGTCATTTGTGATGGTTTGTTGACGGTGTTTTGTTGATGGTGATTGCTAATTGAACATTCCTTGGGTCCCGGTCGCTTTCTCTTTGAGTGTCCCGGTCGTCATTTATATTCCCTATGTGCCGGTGTCCTGGTCGTCATTTGTGTCTCAATGTAATTTCGTAATTTCGTCAGTCGAAAACATGACGTCAGTCGACACAGAAACATGACGTCACCTGACACACAGACAGACAGACAACTTATTTATATATATATATATATATATATATATATATATATATATATATATATATATATATATATATATATATATATATATATATATATATATATATATATATATATATATATATATATATATATATATATATATATATATATATATATATATATATATATATATATATATATATATTATATATATATATATCTTAAAAAGGGAGTTATGCACAACTAATGTTTACGAAAAGGTAAATATAGAGGATGAGAATTTAATTGAAAAAACTGAAGAATACTTTTTAAAAATTTTAATATTAAAATAAATGACAATGATAAAAAGTTCCCTTTCCTATATTGGACTGTAAAATTTCATAAGAATCCCCCTAAACCACGGTTTATTGCTGGAGCAGCTAAATGTCCAACCCGCATTGCTGCTACTGACCTCTCTTTAATTTTAAAGGAAATTGTAAATAAACTTGAAACCTATTGTTCTGGTATTAAAAAATTTTCGAATTTTAATCCATATTGGAGTGTTAATAATTCACTGCAGGTGATAGATTCTTTAACAATGGTTTCAGCTAGAAGAATTGAGTCTTTCGATTTTACGACAATGTATACTAATTTATCACTTAATTTAGTGTTTGATAATTTAAAAACTGTTTTCAAGAAATCTTTCCTCTTATCAAGTAAAAGGTTCTTAAAAATAGACATTTATAATAAAAAAGCTATATGGACAAACTGCTTTAACACTACAGTTAACTTGAGATGTTACAGCTTGGATATGATTTTTGAGTTATTGGAATTTGTTTTATACAATACTTATATAAGATTTGGGGGTGATTTGTACAAGCAAATTATGGGAATTCCCATGGGGGAGGGGGAATGCCAGCCCATTTATAGCTGACTTGTTTTTAAGTCAGCTAGAATATAAATATATGATGGATAAGAATAATCCAATTAATTTAAAACATGCTTTGTCAAATAATAAAAGATATTTAGATGATATTTTGGTCTTAAATTGTAAGGATTTCATTGATATTTCTAAAAATATATATCCATCAGAGCTTATTCTTGAGCCTAGTCATGGCGCTGGTCATGAAGACCATTTCTTAGATTTAAATATTAATATTTGTGATAATAATAAATTAAGTTTTAAAATATATAATAAAACGGATGATTTTGATTTTGAAGTGATTAGTTTCTCATTCCCTGAAAGTAATATACACTCAAATATCACATATTCTGCGTTTTTCTCACAGTTACTTCGTTATGCAAGGATTTGTAGTAATTATATTGATTTTAAAAATAGATGTAAAATCTTAAGCCAAAAATTGATATCAAGAGGTTTTTCTGCAAATAAATTAACTTGGCAATTTAAAAAATTTAGTTTTCATTATAACGAACTTTTAAATAAATATCAAAAGAATTATCTAGAAATACTTAAAGAAATTTTTAACTAATTTCGGAGGTTCGAGAAATGTTGTCACAGCGCCATTTATTTTGAATTGTGTTTCTAATTGAGCGGATTTTCTAAAATATTAGCCTAAAGATGAATTCTATAATTGTTTAGTTCATTCAGGTTTTTTGCAATGTGTTAATATTTGTGATTTGGTAAAATTTATAATATTTAGTTTACCTATTGTTGCTAAAGGGAGGGATATATTAACAGGATAAGCTTGTTTTGGTTTTACTTGGTTGTTTTACATTTGCTGTTTTTTTTCATAGGCATGTATTTTGGGGGTGATACCTGACGCGGGGATGCCATGGATATTCTGTGGTAGCCACAACACTGTGCTGGGTAGAGAATTTAGAGTGGCGAAACCCTATATAGGCCAGTGTATTCTCCTGATGAGCCCTTATGTTGGATGTTGCCTCTGAATTATTTGTCTATATTATTTTTTCTATTGTTTGGTAAATGACGACTAATACTTATTGACGACATGACTGCCTGTCCATGGATTATTCTTTATGGTTGATTGTGTGTGGCTATGCTGTTTGACCTATGTGATTGTATGGATGAGTAGGGTTAAGGCCTCATTCAAGTGCTGGTCTATATTAATCACTAATTTAGGAAAACAGACTTCCTTTTCTCCTTCTGTCTCCTTTTTTTTTTCTTTTTTTTTGTGCTGTAGCATTGGTGATTTCTCTTTTCATGATATCTATATATATAAAAATAAGTTGTCTGTGGATGTGTGGGTCTGTCTGTCAGGTGACGTCATGTTTGTGTGTTGACTGACGTCATGAAGTTAGTTGTCGTCATTTTTGTTATGACGGTGATGTCATTAAAGATATTTAAGACATGCGTTCACGTAGAAATCTATTAATGTTTAACTCTAAAATGACTGACGAACTTACAATGGCAACAGCCGAGGAAGATGCTCAAAGAGTCTATGCCAAAAAACTTGCTGCTGATAGAGAAAGTAAGAAAAGAAAGCGTGCCGAGGAATCAAAAGAACAGCAAGGAAACAGGATTGAGGCTGATAGAGAAAGAAAGAACAGAAAGCGTGCCGAGGAACTACCAGAGCAACACGAAACCAGACTTGCTGCTAAAAGAGAAAGTGAAAAAAGAAGGCGTGCCGAGGAACTACATGAGCAACATGAAACCAGACTTGCTGCTAAAAGAGAAAGTGAAAAAAGAAGGCGTGCCGAGGAATCACAAGAACAGCAAGAAATCAAGCTTGCTGCTGATAGAGAAAGTAAGAAAAGAAAGCGTGCCGAGGAATCAGAGCAACCTGAAAGTTATCACCTGGCATTCAGGTACAGCCCAGTCAATGATTATGGCTTGAGTAGATGTGTTCAAATCAGGACTATGTCTAAAATTTGTCCCTATTGCAAGGCCTTGAAATTCAATGGTGAAACAATGGGAATGTGTTGCGCCACAGGAAAAGTTTAACTTCCTCTATTGGCTGCACCACCAGAGCCATTGAAGACTTTCCTTACTGGAACTACGTCGGAATCTAAGCGTTTTTTGTCACAAATCAGAAACTCATGTTTCCAAATGACGTCGTTTGGAGCCCAAAACGAATATCCAGATCAATTTATGTCTACTTTCAAAGTAAAAGGGCAAATTTATCATAGAGCAGGGTCCCTTCTACCATTCTCAGGCGAGAATCATAAATTTTTATAATTGTACTTCATCAGTGATAGAAATTCTGAATTGAATGCACGTTGCGAAATTTCTCCCAACGTTGAAAGGACAATCGTTTCCCAATTGCAACATCTTTTCCACGAAAATAATAATCTAGTTCGTCTGTTCAAAACAGCCATCGATTTGATGCCTACTGATACGCATAAAATTGTTATTTCTGCTGACAAAACACCTCCTGGACAATATGTGCGTAGATACAATGCTGCAACTATCGACGAAGTGGCAATCGTTATGGTCGGTGATCAGTTTTTACCTCGAGATATTATTCTTCATAAGCGAAACGCTCAGTTGTTAAGAATTGCTGAAACTCATCAATGCTACGATGCCCTACAATATCCTATCATTTTTTGGGATGGAGCCAACGGCTATCACTTTAATATTAAATTGATGAATCCAGCCACTAACAAAGAAATGAATAAGAAATGCAGTGCAATGCATTATTATTCCTATAGACTAATGATTCGGCAGGACGAAGAAAATATATATTTTAAAATGCCGTCAATTGTTTCACCAATTCGTCGTTGATATGTATGCTACAATTGAATCAGAACGTTTGCTATATATCCGCCTGAATCAGACCAAGCTCCGTTCTGAACAATACATTCATTTGCGAGATGCAGTTATAAATGACGGTAATACCACAAACGTTGGAAGATTAACAATTTTACCTTCGTCATATGCTGGCAGTCCCCGTCATATGCATGAATATGCTCAAGATGCTATTGCGTATGTTCGTCTCTATGGTCGTCCAGATTTATTTATTACATTTATATGTAATCAATCTTGGGACGAGATACTGCAGCTTTTACTTCAAGGACAATCGGCGGTTCAGACATGACATTACGGCCCGTGTCTTCCGGCAAAAGTTGAAATCACTGATAAACTACATAGTAAATTTTGAAGTGTTTGGGTCAGTGCGATGCTGGATGTACTCAGTGGAATGGCAAAAACGAGGTTTGCCACACGCACATATACTAATCTGGCTACATAAAAAAATTACTTCGAGCGAAATTGATGATGTGATTTCTGCTGAAATACCTGATGAAAATGTCGATAAGGGGTTACATGATATTATTGTAAAAAATATGATACATGGACCTTGCAGTGCACTGAACGAAAATTCACCATGCATGGCCAAAGGAAGGTGCACAAAGCAATATCCTCGACTTTTAGTATCCAACACAATTACTGGCAATGATGATTACCCACAATATAGAAGAAGATCTACTGAAGATGGTGGTAAAACAGCAATAATAAAGAAGCGTAACAGTACCACCATCAAAGTAGATAACCAGTGGGTTGTTCCATATTCCCCATTATTATCAAAAACATTTAATGCACACATAAACGTTGAATACTGTAACTCCGTAAAGGCAATCAAATACATATGTAAATACGTCAACAAAGGCAGTGACATGGCAGTTTTTGGCTTGCAGTCCGAAATCAAAGATATCGACGAAATCGTACAATATCAGGCTGGAAGATACATAAGCAATAATGAAGCTGTTTGGCGAATTCTTTCATTTCCGATACATGAACGTAGTCCCGCTGTTGTTCATTTAGCGGTACATTTACAGAATGGTCAATGTGTTTATTTCTCGGAAACCAACGTGCAACAAAGAGCCCTGAATCCACCGGATACAAAGTTAACCGGTTTCTTTTCGCTTTGCAAAAATGATTCTTTTGCAAAAAAATTGCTGTATACCAAAGTGCCTTCGTATTACACGTGTAATACTAAAAATAAAGTATTTGAACGTCGAAAACAGGGTAAGTCAGTTGATGGCCAACCTACCATCTGCAAAGATACCACGATAGGAAGACTCTACACCGTTCACACCAATCAACATGAATGCTTCTTTCTACGCCTGCTTTTGGTGAATGTACCCGGTCCGACATCCTTTGAGTATTTGAGAACTGTAAACGGTACTATACATGACACTTAGCATAGTGCATGCCAAGCTCTGAATTTATTGGAGAATGACCAACACTGGGATAACTGCATCAATGACGCGTGCGAAACGTCAACTCCAAGTCAAATTCGTGCATTGTTTGGCATCATTTTAACAACTTGCTCTCCATCAGCTCCTACAGAGTTATGGGAAAAATATAAGTCAAAAATGTCCGAAGATATACTCCATCGAAAACAGTTAGAGACGTCAGATATGACTTTTGATTTTACATCAGAAATTTATAACTACACTTTAGTTATTATAGAAGATTTATGCGTATATATGGCAAACAAACCTCTTCAGGATTTGGGAATGCCTTCACCTAACCATGTTGCTGCTGTTTCGACATGTGTAGAATTGGATCGTGAACAAAGTTACAGTACAAGTGATCTATTGTCATATGTACAAAATAACATTTCCAAGTTAACATCAGAACAAAAAGTCATTTATGATACAATAATGCATTGTGTCGATAACAACGTTGGAGAAATTTTCTTTTTGGATGCGCCAGTAGGTACTGGTAAAACGTTTGTGATAAAACTGATTCTGGCATCAATTCAATCAAAAAATGATATAGCGTTGGCAATTGCGTTGTCCGGAATAGCCGCAACATTGCTGCCTGGTGGAAGAACTGCTCATTCCGCTTTGAAATCGCCTCTGAATTTGCATTCTACAGAAACTCCCACATGCAATATTTCCATATCATCTGGGATGGGTAAAGTATTGCAGCAATGCAAACTTATTATTTGGGATGAGTGCACAATGGCACACGAAAAATTGCTCGAGGCTCTGGATCAATGCTTGAAAGATTCCCGAGGGAAGTCGAAACCCTTTGGCAGCACATTAATATTGCTTCCAGGAGATTTCAGGCAAACATTACCTATAATACCTAGATCAACTCCTGCAGACAAAATGAATGCTTGCCTGAAAAATTCTAATTGATGGCCACATGTAAAAACATTAAAATTAACTACAAATATGCATGTCCGATTGCAAAACGATGACTCTGGTCAAACATTTTCAGATCAATTGCTGGCAATTGGAAACAGAAAGCTCCCAGTAGACTCAATTTCAGGACGTATACAACTACCTGCTGATTTCTGTAATTTAGCAACATCCAAAAATGAATTGATTGAAAAAGTATTTCCAAATATCCTAAACAATTATAAAAATAATAAATGGCTAAGTGAAAGAGCGATTCTTGCACCCAAATCCTTTACAAGTCAGTCAACACAGTTTTGGAACCAAATGAAGCGGTTAATTATCCATCTGAATTTTTAAATTTCATGGATCTTTCAGGGTTTCCACCACACGTGCTACAACTAAAAATAGGTGTACCAATAATACTTTTAAGAAATATCAACCCACCAAATCTTTGCAATGGCATGCGACTTGCTGTAAAAAAACAATGGAAAACCTAATAGAGGCCACAATCTTGACTGGGCCTTTTGAGGGTGAGGCTGTTCTTATTCCTTGCATTCCCATGATTCCAACAGATCTGCCTTTTCAATTTAAAAGATTGCAATTCCCAATTCGATTAGCATTTGCAATCACCATTAACAAAGCTCAAGGTCAATCATTAAAAAATGTGGTATAGATCTTAATACTGATTGTTTTTCCCATGGACAATTGTATGTTGCATGTTTGAGGGTCGGTAAACCTGACAATCTATTTATATGCAGTGACAATTGGACAGCGAAGAATGTTGTATATTCCCAAGTTTTATGCAGTTAATTTGTATTGTATCTATCTATATAAAAACGAGTTGTGTGTATGCATGTTTGTTTGTTTGTAAAAAGAGTGTTTGCATATGACATCATTATTAGTACATAAGGCTTTGTATATGCACAGACAATGGATATATATATATATATATATATATATATATATATATATATATATATATATATATATATATATATATATATATATATATATAGATTAGGGGGGAGCAGTTTAAGTTCTCTGATACAAACAAATGATAGGTCTATATTAGGATTCAGGATGAAATTAATTCTAAATTTAGGTCTATGTCTAGGCTATTTCTTAGCTGTCCCAGTAGTGATTTAATCTTAAAAATTTAAATAGCGTAAACTATTAGAAAAGCTAATTTTTGCTATCTTAGAGAGAGATTAGGAAAAGCAATGAGTAGATGGAAAAAATAAATCTAAAATTGAGATTGTTTAAATTGAAAATTTAGGGTAAAACAAGAAACAAAGGTAATAGGAAATGTGCATTCCCAAGCTCTATTCCTAATAACACACCTTTCTAACTGATAAAAACCTTTGTTCTGTGCATCAGAGCCTAGCCTACTAGCCTTTGAAAGCTAGGCCTAGCTCTCTAGAAAACCTTAATATTTTATAAGCACAGACAAGATTATGCTACTTACAAACTCCTAAATCTGAAGTAATCTCCAATATAACTGTATTAGTATGCTCTCTGCATATAATTTTATAAATCTTGTCAGTATATAAAAGGATACGGCATTAGACTTTACAGTCCCTACCGGCGGTGCTGATCTCCGTTTCTTGGCCCTTCAGCCAGGAAGTGCAGATATTCCATCTGAAATTTCTGAACTGGACTTTCAAATTCAATAGACAGTTCAAGTGTAAATAGAACTTGAATCCCACCCTCTTCCCAAGGGACTTGATAGGCTTCCTTAGAAATATGAATCATATTTACTCCACAATAAACATAGCTTATCTACAAAATCCATGCACATTGTCGTCCCATTTTAAAAATATACGAGACTGACGTCACAATCCTCAAATAATCTTTTTATTTGGGGGTTATAAAGTGCCAGCCCACGGACAAGTAATCCTGAGTTGCGTTCGAATCACATTCCAAGTTGACTGAAACCAGCATTCTGACGTTTTATTTGTGATTCTGAGTTAACTTTTAGCGTTCAATTTGTAAAAGTTGACTGAAAGTTAATGAAAAGTTGACTTTTAACAACTTTTACATTTTGTACGTTCGTCTCAAGTTAACTCGGAAAGAGGGCAAAAGTTTCAATTATAGGTAATCATGGAGTATGTGTTCAGATGAATCCAGGATGAAGGCACCACTTTTGTGTACTAGTGTGGTGAGTTATTGAGCCAGATTTTTTGTTGTTGGGTAGGTTGCACTAAAATAGACTTAGAAACTATGTTATTATCCTTGTTAAAACTGGCTTTTTTCTTGTGTGGATGGGTGGGTTTTATCTTTTACTGGGTGGGGGGATAGGTAGATAATAAAATGGTTAAGAAAAAACTTATAAAGTTATTGCAATATTAGTTAAAGTTACTGCAAAGCTACTTGAGCAATTATTTCAGAGCTGGGTATCCTAATACGATTTGTGTGGCCAGAAGTTTAATTGTTAGATTGCAAATTGTGATTTTCATTTGTCTTCTTTTAGTCATTCCATTCAAGATGCCTTGGATATTTTTTTTTTTTTTTTTATTGTGATGGATTGTCTTAATGCTCTGGAAAGGTAAAATATTTCAATTGCATAGGATAGGTAAATTCCAGTAGGCTAATCAATTTAAAGTCCTAAATTAGCAAGGGAAGCGTTTAGTTGACTAAAAAATCACTTATATACAGTGATTTTTTTTAAAATCACTGTATAATTGGAGTTCTTTGAACTCCAATTATACAGCCCTGTTTTTGGCCCCCTTTAGCCTGTATCCAGTTCCTGATTGCCATTTAGTCCAAATTGAATTTTTTCTGTTACTCATTTCTTGTCAATATTGCTAAGGGGTCATACTTAAGCACTAGAGAAGTATGCAGCTCTGCTTTACTTTAGCACCAATCCTCCTAATATGGAAATCTAAGGCTGAAATTGCATATTTCCTATTGATTCTGCCAATCTATACCTCAACCATAGTACCTGATAATTGAAGCAACTGTGGCAAAACAAGAACTGGAAAAATAAGTAGGCTAAAAGGTGGCAAAATACACTTAAAATTTAAAATTTGGGCTATATATTAGCAAATTAGGCAGGTCGGGAGTAAATTTTTTGTTTTTTTCATATTTTGACTTAAAAATAAAGTGAATATACTACTTGATGCCTTTTTGTATGTTCTTTACAGATATAATTGATATAATTGCTTATGTATATATATATAATATAACAATATAATATAAGATATATAATTGATATAATATACAGATATAATTGCTTATGGGTGTATTCCAGCTGATGGTTTTTCAGTAACTGCAGTTACTGCGTGGTAACTGCCCATTTTTAACTGCAGTAGAGCCAGTGGGAACAGCACAGTAACCTGACTAGCAGTATCATCATTTTCAAATTAAATACATGTGTTCAAATTTAAGGGACAGTTTAATGCTGATTAGTATAATTTTTTTTAATTCCTGCTGTTTCAGAGCATTTAGAGAGGTTCTAAGCCAACCATGGGCATTTGGCTGTCACAAATGATTTTGCTCAAATGAGTTGGTGAAAAATAAATAGAAAATATAAATTTTCTCTTTTTTTATTATTTCAAGACTAGAATATCACAAAGCTGAGCATTCACATAGCTTGATTGTATTTTAAGCAAATACAATCCCTGATGGAGTTTTGTTGATACCTGTCTTAAATTGATTTGTCTAAATAAAATGGGCCTATAGCATTTATAGGACAGTAGTGGGACAACTATAGCAATTTTTTTCAAATAATTATTGTTCTCTGGTCAAATTTGTGTTCCTTGCTAAGTGGTAGGCGCTTTGGGTTGGAACGCTTTGTCCAAGGTGTATAGGTTTAATTCCTGGCATTGCCAGTTTATTTGGTTTTGGATTGGGGTTGGTGATATGACTAACCTCAGCTAGAATTGGCCCAACTTTAAATGAGTACAGATGGAAATCTAGGGACAGTAAGGAGGAAGGGCATGCAAGAGAATAGGCTGGCTGGTCCTTAGCTTCCTATTGCACTACCTGGCTAAAGGACCACCAGGTCCTTTACTGGCCTACTGACTTAGCCATGGAAACTTTCTTTCAAACCCATTAAATATAAGTAGAAATGAAGAATACCAGTGTGATGGTCCTTCCATTTCCCTGAAATGTGGATGTATGGACAAATTTGTGGGTCATGAGAGATAGCTTGTGAATGTAATGGGGGTGAATGTTCTGCAAGATTTAAAAATTTATGACAGTTGCTCAGGTTGGCAACTGAACACAGAAGTATAATTTTGTTATTTGTTTTTCTTTGTGGCTATTATGCTTATTTAATGTCAAGTATTTTAAAGTTAATCTCCTTTATTTTGTTTTTAATTGCCATGGCCCTAGGGCTTAAATACAATAAAACCTACTTATATCCATTGATTTTCTTTAAATAGATAGGAGTTCTGTGTGTCCTAGCTTCAGTAAATTTAAATGTAATTGTGAGACCAGGGATTACAAAGTAGGTGAAAACTTGCAAATGGACCTCTGGTATCAATAAAAATTTGTAAGAAATGGATATCAATTTAAAGATTAAAAATAAACTGTTAGAAAACAAAGAAGACTAATGAATAAACAAAAGTATCCCTTTACAACCATTTAATGAATTGTCACAAATATTGGTCACCCTTAAGATTGAAATGAACAAAGCTTCAATTATGAATCCATTTTCCTTTAAACAGACTGAAGGGGCAAACCTCCAAGCTTTGACAAATTCAATCTCACTTTTGGGCAATCTCACCTTTCCTTTTCAAAGGAAACTTTCTTTGGATGTTTCCAATCCAACTAAAAACAACAGGGACAGCATCAGGTACAAGTGATCTTCTACTTAGCCTACATACCAAGGGGGAAAACATGCATCTTTATACTATAATTTACCTCCAACCTGCCTAATGTGTAAATATATAGCCAAAATTATGTAGTTCCAATGTATTCTGTCACCTGTTACCTTTCCCGCCATTCTTGCTTTGTTGCAATTGCTTCAATTAACAGGGAGTTAAAGGTTGAGGGATAGATTGACAGAATCAACAGGTAACATGTAACTTCAGCTATATATTTCTATATTAGGAGGGTTGGGGGTAAAGTAGAGCAGGACTGCATGTAAAATTATGTAAGCTATAATTATTGTGCAATTCTAAAAATCGGTTTTCTTAACATATTTTTCTCTAGGCCTACAGGTCCTTTCTTTGGTTTATGCCACATCAAACATTGTATTCCCAGAGAAAAATAAGTAGCAACAAGCTATATATATACAAGCACATATTATTTATCAATGAGGACTCTAGTGCTTATCTGTGACCCCTCAGTAATATTGACAAGAAATGAGCAACAGACAAAATGAAATTTAAATGGCTATCAGAAACTGGATACAGGCTTAAGGGGGGTAAAAAAAAAAACAGGGCTGTATAATTGAAGTTCAAAAATAGGTGGTGAGTTTTTAGTGGAATAAATATTTCCCTAGCAAATTTCAACTATAGGTCATGAAAGGAGATTAATGTGAAGCTTGATCATTTTTAAACAATAATATGCACATAAAGAAAGAGAGTATAGCCTAGAGGGTTGTATACTCAACCATGCAGCTTGCCAAGACAATTTTAAGCTCCCATTATAAACTATGCACTCATAGCAGCAAATAGCAGCTACATCAGGCTAAAGGACCAATTACTACAACTTATCTTGAGGTTTTTGTGCAAGTCAACATGGGATTTGTGTTTTATTTTGGTGAGAATAGAAAAAGCATAAAAGGCGTTTCTGACTTAAATTCCATACTTTACTCATTGTCAGACCTTTTGCCACTGTTGAAGAAGCAGCAAGCAAATTCAAGTGTTTTGACTCCCTAGGTAGGCTAGTTTGCTTTATACAGGCATTTTAGCTAATATCTTACCTCATAATGGCAATTTTAAAAAGCAATTTTTTTGCCCCTGTATAATTAGAGCATATCTAAAATTTGAAGGATGTTTTTTACCAGACAGATAAAAGGTAAAATTCTAGTTGAGTTACTTCTTGCTATCTCAGAAAGAAGTTAGGTTAGGAAAATGAAACTTTCAGGGATGGGTCTATAGGCTAAAGTATATCCTGGGAAGGTATTTTAAAGTACCCACCTCCACTTCTTCTCCCTCTAGAGAGCCCTAAAATTTGACTCCATGACAGGTCTATACCTATTGAAATTTTGACAAAACAACATTTTACCTTAATTTTCAGGTACCATTTGCTTTTTCTCTGCCTTTAGTTCTGAAAATTCAATTCCTTTTATTTGAGTAGAATTCTGAGCCATATCAACATTTTTTTTTCTTCAAAATTTAGGAAATGTTTTTTCATATCTTTAAAACCTTATAAATTGGGATTGAGCAAAGTTGTTAAGCTGAGAACAACTTTGTTGTACTTCATTTCAGCAGAAGATCTATTTTGTAAGGTTTCACTTTTATAACACAGATAGCCTATTTTTGAAGGTCATCAAGGGTCAGGGCCCTCTAGAGCAAGAATGAGTAGAGATATGTACTTTGAAATACCTTCCCAGGACATACTTTAGCCTGTAGACCCATCCCTTAAAGTTTCATTTTCCTAACCTATCCCCTTTCAGTGATATTTCAGAGAAAATTTCAGTGATATTTATATCACTTATATATTTCTCATATTTTATATCACTTTATATTTCAGTGATATTTTTCAGAGAAAAATAATTCAAATTTTTTCTCAAAAGAAGCTTGATTTTTAAAAATAAATGTATGTTTAACAGAAAGCAACTGACATCATATGAAATCCAATAAAAAAAAAATTCATGGAGAATAAATAATATCTGCCAAATATTTAACCTATAGTGAGGTGGCATAAAAGATTATTTCTAAATTTAGAAAACCCAGTGTTATGGCAACAACAGTATGGCAAATCAACAGGAATTGTCTTTTCAGAACTAAAGCCAGAGAAAAAAAACTGATAACCCAAAATTTCAGGACCATTTAGAGGGAAAAGAAATGGAGGTAGGTACTTCAAAATACTTTCCTGGGACATACTTCAGCCTGCAGACACATTCCTGAAAGTTTCATTTTCCTAACCTAACCTCTTTCAAAGATAGTCAAAAGTAGCCAAAGTAAAATTTTGCCCCTACTTTATGTTAAAAATCTAGTTTAAACAGCAATCTCAATGAATACAGACTATATAACTAGGGAAAAGGGTAAAATTGGTGCAAACAGTATTACTGGCTTTCATATAAAGTGAATATACCACTTGATGCCTGTTTTAATGCTGTTTACATATATAATAATCGCTTTTACTGCAAATTCAGATTTAAACAATTTTTGGCCTCTTAAAAATGACCTAAATATGGGGTATAAAAAATCTGTAATAGATTAGAAACAAATTTGGGCTATATATTTGCACATCAGGGGGGGGAGTTTGGCGTAAAGCATAGCATATATTAAATAAGTAAACTAATCTTTGCCATATTTTTTTTTTATGTGTTTGTGCACATTGAATTTTAATGAGAAGAGAAATCACCAGTGCAACAGCACAAACATAAAAAAAATACACCAATGGTTAGTTTACGTATTTAATATATGCTATGCTTTACCCCCCACCCCTTGATGTACAAATATATAGCCCAAATTTGTTTCTAAGCTATTACAGATTTGTAATGACCCCACATATAGGTCATTTTTAAGAGGTCAAAAAGTGCTTAAATCTGAATTTGTGGTAGAAGCAATTATTATATTTATAAAGAGGATAAAAAAAGGGCATGGAGTAGTATATTCACTTTATTTGAAAGCCAGTAATACTGTTTGCACCAATTTTACTGGGAAAAGAAGCCAATAATTTTTAGTTTTTAACTAACCTGTAATATAAAGTTACAAACCAACCTATAATTTTTTCAACTAAAAATTATAGGTTGGTTTAGAAACTAAGCCTGTTAGATTTGGTAATATTAGAATAACTCACCAATGTGATAGCTGCCTTCCTGAGAATCAACGTTTTTAACAACATAAAATTTTTCTTTTCATTCCTTATTAAGCTTAGCCTATGCAAGATAGGCCTAGAACACCAAAAACCCTTTAAATCCTAAGGAATATGCATAAGATTACTTACAGGTCACTGAAAAGCTAAGATTATTTCCACTAGGCCTATTAACAATTTCCTTGTCTTTTCTTTAGACTAAACAATTTCATATTTCTAAATTTTTTGCCATTGAAGCGTTCGATTCGCAATTCTGTGTTGACTTTCTAGGTCAACTTTTTACTAAATAAAACGGCGGCAGAGAAAAAAGTCAACTTTTAAGTTGACTTTTTCGAGTCGATTCGAACGCAACTCTGAGTTGCGTTCGAATCGACAACTCTGAGCGCAACTCTGAACGCAACTCTGAGTTGCGTTCGAATCGACTCGAAAAAGTCAACTTAAAAGTAGACTTTTTTCTCTGCCGCCGTTTTATTTAGTAAAAAGTTGACCTAGAAAGTCAACACAGAATTGCGAATCGAACGCTTCAATGGCAAAAAATTTAGAAATATGAAATTGTTTAGTCTAAAGAAAAGACAAGGAAATTGTTAATAGGCCTAGTGGAAATAATCTTAGCTTTTCAGTGACCTGTAAGTAATCTTATGCATATTCCTTAGGATTTAAAGGGTTTTTGGTGTTCTAGGCCTATCTTGCATAGGCTAAGCTTAATAAGGAATGAAAAGAAAAATTTTATGTTGTTAAAAACGTTGATTCTCAGGAAGGCAGCTATCACATTGGTGAGTTATTCTAATATTACCAAATCTAACAGGCTTAGTTTCTAAACCAACCTATAATTTTTAGTTGAAAAAATTAAAAATTATAGGTTGGTTTGTAACTTTATATTATAGCCTAGGTTAGTTAAAAACTAAAAATTATTGGCTTCTTTTCCCAGTAAAATTGGTGCAAACAGTATTACTGGCTTTCAAATAAAGTGAATATACCACTCCATGCCCTTTTTTATCCTCTTTATAAATATAATAATTGCTTCTACCACAAATTCAGATTTAAGCACTTTTTGACCTCTTAAAAATGACCTATATGTGGGGTCATTACAAATCTGTAATAGCTTAGAAACAAATTTGGGCTATATATTTGTACATCAGGGGGTTTGGGGTAAAGCATAGCATATATTAAATACGTAAACTAACCATTGGTGTATTTTTTTTATGTTTGTGCTGTTGCACTGGTGATTTTTCTTCTCATTAAAATTCAATGTGCACAAACACATAAAAAAAAAAATACGGCAAAGATTAGTTTACTTATTTAATATATGCTATGCTTTACCCCCCCCCCCCCTGATGTGCAAATATATAGCCCAAATTTGTTTCTAATCTATTACAGATTTTTTATAGTATAAAGATGCATGTTTTTCCCTTTGGTATGTAGGCTAAGTAGAAGATCACTTGTACCTGATGCTGTCCCTGTTGTTTTTAGTTGGATTGGAAACATCCAAAGAAAGTTTCCTTTGAAAAGGAAAGGTGAGATTGCCCAAAAGTGAGATTGAATTTGTCAAAGCTTGGAGGTTTGCCCCTTCAGTCTGTTTAAAGGAAAATGGATTCATAATTGAAGCTTTTTTCATTTCAATCTTAAGGGTGACCAATATTTGTGACAATTCATTAAATGGTTGTAAAGGGATACTTTTGTTTATTCATTAGTCTTCTTTGTTTTCTAACAGTTTTTTTTTAATCTTTCAATTGATATCCATTTCTTACAAATTTTTATTGATACCAGAGGTCCATTTGCAAGTTTTCACCTACTTTGTAATCCCTGGTCTCACAATTACATTTAAATTTACTGAAGCTAGGACACACAGAACTCCTATCTATTTAAAGAAAATCAATGGATATAAGTAGGTTTTATTGTATTTAAGCCCTAGGGCCATGGCAATTAAAAACAAAATAAAGGAGATTAACTTTAAAATACTTGACATTAAATAAGCATAATAGCCACAAAGAAAAACAAATAACAAAATTATACTTCTGTGTTCAGTTGCCAACCTGAGCAACTGTCATAAATTTTTAAATCTTGCAGAACATTCACCCTCATTACATTCACAAGCTATCTCTCATGACCCACAAATTTGTCCATACATCCACATTTCAGGGAAATGGAAGGACCATCACACTGGTATTCTTCATTTCTACTTATATTTAATGGGTTTGAAAGAAAGTTTCCATGGCTAAGTCAGTAGGCCAGTAAAGGACCTGGTGGTCCTTTAGCCAGGTAGTGCAATAGGAAGCTAAGGACCAGCCAGCCTATTCTCTTGCATGCCCTTCCTCCTTACTGTCCCTAGATTTCCATCTGTACTCATTTAAAGTTGGGCCAATTCTAGCTGAGGTTAGTCATATCACCAACCCCTATCCAAAACCAAATAAACTGGCAATGCCAGGAATTAAACCTATACACCTTGGACAAAGCGTTCCAACCCAAAGCGCCTACCACTTAGCAAGGAACACAAATTTGACCAGAGAACAATAATTATTTGAAAAAAAATTGCTATAGTTATACACTACTGTCCTATAAATGCTATAGGCCCATTTTATTTAGACAAATCAATTTAAGACAGGTATCAACAAAACTCCATCAGGGATTGTATTTGCTTAAAATACAATCAAGCTATGTGAATGCTCAGCTTTGTGATATTCTAGTCTTGAAATAATAAAAAGAGAAAATTTATATTTTCTATTTATTTTTCACCAACTCATTTGAGCAAAATCATTTGTGACAGCCAAATGCCCATGGTTGGCTTAGAACCTCTCTAAATGCTCTGAAACAGCAGGAATTAAAAAAAAAAATTATACTAATCAGCATTAAACTGTCCCTTAAATTTGAACACGTGTATTTAATTTGAAAATGATGCTACTGCTAGTCAGGTTACTGTGCTGTTCCCACTGGCTCTACTGCAGTTACTGAAAAACCATCAGCTGGAACACACCCATAAGCAATTATATCTGTACATTATATCAATTATATATCTTATATTATATTATTATATTATATATATATATATATATACATAAGCAATTATATCAATTATATCTGTAAAGAACATACAAAAAGGCATCAAGTAGTATATTCACTTTATTTTTAAGTCAAAATATGAAAAAAACAAAAAATTTACTCCCGACCTGCCTAATTTGCTAATATATAGCCCAAATTTTAAATTTTAAATGTATTTTGCCACCTTTTAGCCTACTTATTTTTCCAGTTCTTGTTTTGCCACAGTTGCTTCAATTATCAGGTACTATGGTTGAGGTATAGATTGGCAGAATCAATACGAAATATGCAATTTCAGCCTTAGATTTCCATATTAGGAGGGTTGGTGCTAAAGTAAAGCAGAGCTGCATACTTCTCTAGTGCTTAAGTATGACCCCTCAGCAATATTGACAAGAAATGAGTAACAGAAAAAATTCAATTTGGACTAAATGGCAATCAGGAACTGGATACAGGCTAAAGGGGGCCAAAAACAGGGCTGTATAATTGGAGTTCAAAGAACTCCAATTATACAGTGATTTTAAAAAAATCACTGTATATAAGTGATTTTTTAGTGAACTAAACGCTTCCCTTGCTAATTTAGGACTTTAAATTGACTAGCCTACTGGAATTTACCTATCCTATGCAATTGAAATATTTTACCTTTCCAGAGCATTAAGACAATCCATCACAATAAAAAAAAAAATATCCAAGGCATCTTGAATGGAATGACTAAAAGAAGACAAATGAAAATCACAATTTGCAATCTAACAATTAAACTTCTGGCCACACAAATTGTATTAGGATATCCAGAACTGAAATAATTGCTCAAGTAGCTTTGCAGTAACTTTAACTAATATTGCAATAACTTTATAAGTTTTTTCTTAACCATTTTATTATCTACCTATCCCCCCACCCAGTAAAAAATAAAACCCACCCACCCACACAAGAAAAAAGCCAGTTTTAACAAGGATAATAACATAGTTTCTAAGTGTATTTTAGTGCAACCTACCCAACAACAAAAAATCTGGCTCAATAACTCACCAAACTGGTACACAAAAGTGGTGCCTTCATCCTGGATTCATCTGAACACATACTCCATGATTACCTATAATTGAAACTTTTGCCCTCTTTCCGAGTTAACTTGAGACGAACGTACAAAATGTAAAAGTTGTTAAAAGTCAACTTTTCATTAACTTTCAGTCAACTTTTACAAATCGAACGCTAAAAGTTAACTCGGAATCACAAATAAAACGTCAGAATGCTGGTTTCAGTCAACTTGGAATGTGATTCGAACGCAACTCTGAGCGTTTGAG
>NW_027064326.1:0-26867 GCF_032884065.1 Artemia franciscana
CAATTGTCAATCAAACACCAAAGTAAATAGAAAAGTGGCGTCTAAGGATTATGACAGAATACAGATTCAATTGAAAACATTGAAAAGCCTTTTGTAATTTATATTTTAAATTCTTCTTCCTTTCTTTCTTTTATCCAGCAGTATTTGGTCCTCCATTCCTCGTTTCCTCTTCTTTATCGTTTTTTTTTATGATTTGTTGGTGATACTTCATGTGATGGATAGAATCAATCTGTTTATTGTTTTCTTTTCGTACTCCTGAAAATGTAATAAAAATCAATGCTTTTTCTTTCTTCTTCTTTTTTTTTGATCTATGACTCCCTGCTTATTTGTAATCTAATCCATCCCTATTTCACTATTACTTCCTTCACTTTACTACCTATCCATCTTCCTCTTACTCGGCATTTCACAGCTTTCCATTTTTCTAATTCCTCATATTCATAGTTTTTTCTCTCTTAGTACATTTTATCTACCTTTTCCCTAAAAACACTTTTTTTTTTAAATAGTTTTTCTATTCATACGATTCACCATCCCTTAGTTTACCATATAATAATTTCAAAATTCTCATTCTAGCTACCCACGGCAGCAAGAGGCTGCTCCCGTCCATTAGGCCTATAGCATATAACATTCAAATACCAGTTTACAAAACATATGCATTTTTGTACTTTAAAACACTTTCACTTTTCTTAAACCGCTTTAAAACACTTTTCACTACATTTACATAAATAAATAAGATTTACAAATATAACACCGTAAGTTGTTTTAATATATTACATTTCAACACATTCTACTCTCGCTGGGCTTGTTATTGGATAGTTACAACAATCCTCAAAACAATTTTCCAAAAATCAAATATTTCACAATCCAGGCGGATCGTATCCCCCTCAACATATAAAGTAAATTCTACTTACTTAAAATAAATTTTAAATAATCATTAAAAAAATGACTTAAAGCTAAACCCTATAATAAAAAATTCATACAAAATCCTTTACTATTTCTACATTCTCTAAAAATATATTCAATCTTAAACCCCAGATAAAAATTCTAACCAAATATCAAACCCTAACTTCAAATACTTCATATGAAGTTTGAAATACTTAATTAAAATTTGCATTTATTCCATAAATATATATACCGTCTTTTTTTTTTTACCAAAATTAAAAACTCCCTTTTCTAATCTTCTACCTAAATCCTTACCTCAAAATTAAAAAAAAAAAAAAATCATACAAATATAAAGCCTTAATCCTTTAAACCCAATATTTTTCCTCAGCTTTGCTTTTGTTTTCCTTTTAATAACATATTTTTACCAACCAAGGCAAAAAAACTTCCATTCCACTTTAAACCACTTCCTCAATTTTCTTACACTTCATAATCTTTACCCTTTTCCGTTTTGTTTCCACACGATTTATCACATCATAACCTTCTTTCTAATTTTCTTTTCGTTTCCACGCTTAATAACAAAATGCAATATTATGTGCACTATTGCCCTCATAGAAGTCTCATCATCTACTTTTAGGTATACAGTTCCCTCTAAGTCAACTTCATCACTTGCTAATAACTTCCTCAGTCCTGCCACATTTGTTTCTTGTTTTTCATATTCAAACATTACGTGACATTGTCTTTCTAGTTTTTTATTGCATAGTTTACATAGTTTGTTTTTTCTCCCATTGTTACCATTTATATTCATCTTTACTTTCGACTCTTCAGTGGTTACTAAATTATGCATAGAGAAAAACGGGTGTTCTTTAACTTTTGGGGGCAACATCCAACTTTCTAGTAGTTTGAAGCTTTTGTCCATAATCTTCGTTATAAATACTATTTTCAATTATCTTTAGTGTAAACTGTTTCTTTTTTTTTTTTAATATTCCTTAAGTCTTTCTTTGACAATTTTTCCATTTATCTCAAGTAGCTTTTCTTATCTTTCTATTTTATAAATTCCTTTTTATCCGACTGGCTAGGGATGTTTAGGCGAGTATTAGGGACATATTCATATTCAGCATATATTTATCCATGTAGATTTATTTTTGTAAAATAAGATATATCTATTTTAAGGGCTATTTATATTCTAGCTTGAATTATAGATTTCCTGAAACTTTAATGTCTTTCTCAATTTTATGTGTGATGATGAAATACTTATGACCAACAAAGGTATGTAGATAGGGATATATAACTGGTATAGAAACTGGGAAACCCTCCCCTGGGGGGTCATAATTTCAGGTGGAGGAGGAAGAAGGCCCCTCAAATGTACACTCAGCAGGGCCAACTGCCGTGTTCACGCGTCAGATGAGTTACAAACATTCTCCCAGTAATGGGTTAAATTGCATGGTGAAGCAGAACACCATCGTGGGAGGATCCTCTATAGGAGGACAACTGCGGCAGGGCGTAAGATCCAGATTTATGGACAACGGCCTCTGTAAAGGGCTGCCTCGACCCTTTCGGGGTACCTGCGAGACTGGGAAGCTTGCGGTCAATTTTTCCCACTTGAAGAGTGGCGCCCCTCGAGGAAATTATAGCCTAGTAAACAACACAGCACTCGTACGGGATTCTGATTATTGGATTATTTTCTGGGCTTGGTTTGTTTTGATGGGCGTTTTCGGCTGAAAAACCTCTTCCTATCTAATTTATCTACTATGGGCTGCCTCCCCGTAGTAGCATAATATTTGTAGGCATGAATATATAATGAGTCGGAGGTAATAGGCTTGGGACTGTCTGTGCAGGATTTCGACTCTTGTTGATAGAAGAGCATCGCCAAGTGCTGAAAACCATGTTGTGACCAAGATGGGCCCAGGATTGCACAAAGCCTCCAACTTACTGGAGGTCCCAGGGACTTCTTGCTGTCTGGTTCTAAGCCGGCTTAAGCGCTTCGGTGTAGACTTGAGAAGATATGTTGGTCCCCATCCTGCACTGGTATCCGGGATCACTGCTTTTCTTGAGGCCAAAATAATTTCAAAGATTTAAAGAACATGAAAATTGGAACTTGGAATGTTACGACGTTAAAAAATGACTATCGCATCGACATTTTGACTGACGAATTCAGACGGTTTGAACTGGATTTATTAGGAGTTTCAGAAACACATATCCCAGGGGTAGGAAGCATGAAATTAGGTGACATAGAATTTGTTTACTCAGGAAGGAAGGATGGGGTACATAGACAGGGAGTAGGGCTCATGATGAATAAGGAAGCTGCTAAGTCTTGTTTAGGCTGGGAAGGTATTAATAATAGAATACTAATTGCTCATTTTATGACTAAAAAGTTTAGGGTATCAGTTATAGTAGTATATGCCCCCATTGAACCAACTGATGGAGATACTAGTGACTCAGATGAATTTTACTTACAGTTACAGGAGCAAATAGACAGGGTACCAGGTAGAAATATGGTGTTTTTGCTAGGAGATTTTAATGCCCAGGTTGGTAGAAATAGGGATAGATGGTATCCTAGCCTAGGTAATTTTGGTGTAGGAAAAGAAAACAGTAATGGCTATAGGCTTTTGCAATTTTGTAGGTATAACAACCTAGTTATAACCAATACGGTGTTTGGTCACAAAATGGCCCATAAGTTGACATGGTATTCACGTGATGGTAAGACAGCAAACCTTATTGATTATGTTATTGTAAACAGAAGACTAGCAGGATCAATACAAGATACTAGGGTGTATAGGAGTGCCGTTATTGATGTTAAAAGTAAAGATCACCATCTAGTAGTGTCTAAGGTTAATTTAAAGCTGAAATTTCAGAAGAGTAACTCCCTCCCGGAAAGTTATGATGTTGGTAGACTTCAGGATGAAAATTTGAGAAAAAAATTCCAGGAACAGTTGAGTACTAAACTTGAGGGTTTAAAATTTGACAATGTGGAAGATGGATGGAATAATTTCAGAAAAACAATTTGTGAAGTTCCTGATGGTATCCTAGGGAAGAGTGCTAAGACAGCAACGAGGAATATTAGTGAAAAAGCTTTAGGTTTAATAGAGAGTAGAAGGGGTTTGTATAAGAATTATCTGAGCGATAGGTCGTATGAAAACAAAAGGAACGTAAAGAAAGTGGAGAAAGCATTAAAATATGAACTAAGGAGATGTGAAATGGAGGTGATGGATAAAATTGCTGAGGATCTGGAAGATGCGGCTAGACGGCATAATAGTAAAATATTATACTCGCATGTTAAAAAATTGAAAGGGAGTAGCCGATCCGGACTAGTCCCAGTTAAAGATAGAAATGGGGCCACAATTAGTGATAAGGAAAAAGTTAAAGAAAGATGGGTGGAACATTTTGAGAATGTGCTAAACCGAGATACAGTTGCAGGAAAAGATATAGATGAAAATGAAAAAGTTTGTGATACCTTGGATGTGAAGGAAGATTTGTTTAGTGAGGAAGAATTAGCGACAGTACTAGAAGGATTAAAAAATAATAAGGCCCCAGGTGCTGATAGTATGATTAATGAGTTCCTTAAATATGGTGGCTCTGAGGTTAGGAATAAGCTACTGAAGATTATGAACATGATTTTTGAAAAAGGGGAAGTACCCAAGGATTTTAGGAAAACCTTAATTAAACCACTGTATAAGAAAGGTGACAAGAGTGAATGTCGGAATTATCGAGGCATTAGTCTGGTCTCTGTAGGTAACAAATTACTGAGTAATATGATACTTTTTAGACTGAGACATGCTGTAGACAAAGTTTTAAGGGAAGAACAATGCGGTTTTAGAAAAGGTAGAGGATGTGTCGACCATGTTTTCACTCTTAGGTTAATAATTGAGAAGTCCCTTCGTTGTCAAACACCTTTGGTCCTTAGTTTTATCGATTATGAGCAAGCTTTCGATTCTGTTGATAGAACAGCGTTAACAAAGGTCTTATCGTTATATGGTATACCAGAAAAATACATTAAAGTGATTTGCGCTATGTACGAGAATAATACTGCTGCGGTTAAGGTAGGAAATGAGGTTAGCAACTGGTTTTGTATTAAATCAGGAGTTAAGCAGGGTTGCGTTCTATCCCCCTTTATATGGATCATTTTGATGGACTTCGTCTTAAGGAGCACAGGAAAGGCAATTGGAGACCATGGAATCAAATGGGGAGGAAGAACGCTCCTGGACTTAGATTATGCTGATGATTTAAGCATATTAGATGAAAGTGTGAGCAAAATGAATGAATTTTTAGAGGTTTTACGAGTTCAGGGTGCTAAAATAGGCTTGAAAATTAATGTTAAGAAGACTAAGTCACTAAGGTTAGGAATAAGTGAAGATGAACAGGTGACCTTAGGTAACGAAAAGATTGATCAGGTTGGGAGCTTCAGTTACCTTGGTAGTATTATTAGTAAAGATGGTGGGAGCAGTGAAGATGTTAAAAGTAGAATAGCTAAAGCTCAGGGTGTTTTTTCACAGTTAAAAAAAGTTTGGAAGAATAGAAAGATAAGCCTACAAACCAAGATTAGAATATTGGAAGCTACAGTGATGACAGTGGTCAAATATGGCTCTGAAGCATGGACACTCCGAAAAGCAGATGAAAATTTACTAGATGTTTTCCAGAGAAATTGCCTACGGATTGTTCTGGGTACCCGGCTGACTGACCGTATTTCAAACAGTAGGTTGTACGAAAAGTGTGGTTCAATCCCGCTTTCTGGGGCTATAATGAAAGAAAGGTTGAGATGGCTAGGCCACGTTCTACGGATGAAGGATGACAGATTACCGAAGATTGTCCTTTTTGGCCAACCGTCTGGGGCTACACGGAAAGCAGGTCGTCCTTGTCTGGGTTGGGAGGATGTCATAAATAAGGATTTAAAGGAAATGGGAACTTCCTGGGAGGGTGTAAAGAGGGAGGCTTTAAATAGATTAGGTTGGAGGAGGAGCGTCCGTAGCTGTGTTGGCCTCAGGCGGCTTGGTGCTGCAGTGAGTTATTAGTAGTAGTAGTAGTAGTAGTAAAGAATATGATTAAAGTCTCTTTTCCTATTTCAAAAGTTTTAGTTTTCGAGGGTAATACCTACGTATGTTGAAAAAATGAAGATATTACACTATTTTATGATTTCAAATGGTAAAGAATGTGCTTAAAAGCTCTTTTCCTATTTCAAAAGTTTTAGTTTTCGAGGGTAATAGCTACGTATGTTGAAAAAATGAAGATATTAGACTATTTTATGATTGCACATGGTAAAGAATGTGATTAAAGGCTCTTTTCCTATTTCAAAAGTTTTAGTTTTCGAGGGTAATAGCTACGTATGTTGAAAAAATGAAGATATTAGACTATTTTATGATTGCACATGGTAAAGAATGTGATTAAAGGCTCTTTTCCTATTTCAAAAGTTTTAGTTTTAGAGGTTAACAGCTTCGTATGTTGAAAAAATGAAGATATTCGACTATTTTATGATTGCAAATGGTAAAGAATTTGATTAAAGGCTCTTTTCCTATTTCAAAAGTTTTAGTTTTCGAGGGTAATAGCTAGGTCTGTGGAAAAAATGAAGATATTAGACTATTTTATGATTGCACATCGTAAAGAATGTGATTAAAGGCTCTTTTCCTATTTCAAAAGTTTGAGTTTTCGAGGGTAATAGCTAGGTATGTTGAAAAAATGAAGATATTAGACTATTTTATGATTGCAAATGGTAAAGAATGGGATTAAAGGCTCTTTTCCTATGTCAAACGTTTTAGTTCTCGAGGGTAATAGCTACGTATGTTGGAAAAATGAAGATATTAGACTATTTTATGATTGCAAATGGTAAAGAATGTGATTAAAGGCTCTTTTCCTATTTCAAAAGGTTTAGTTTTCGAGGGTAATAGCTACGTATGTTGAAAAAATGAAGATATTAGACTATTTTATGATTGCAAATGGTAAAGAATGTGATTAAAGGCTCTTTTCCTATGTCAAAAGTTTTAGTTTTCGAGGGTAATAGCTAATAATGTTGGAAAAAATGAAGATATTAGACTATTTTATGATTGCAAATGGTAAAGAATGTGATTAAAGGCTCTTTTCCTATTTCAAAAGTTTTAGTTTTCGAGGGTAATAGCTACGTATGTTGAAAAAATGAAGATATTAGACTATTTTATGATTGCACATGGTAAAGAATGTGATTAAAGGCTCTTTTCCTATGTCAAAAGTTTTAGTTTTCGAGGGTAATAGCTACGTATGTTGAAAAAATGAAGATATTAGACTATTTTATG
This sequence comes from Artemia franciscana, assembly GCF_032884065.1. Taxonomy (NCBI): domain Eukaryota; kingdom Metazoa; phylum Arthropoda; class Branchiopoda; order Anostraca; family Artemiidae; genus Artemia; species Artemia franciscana. The sequence continues at coordinate 7,137 of NW_027064326.1, forward strand.
ATTGCAAATGGTAAAGAATGTGATTAAAGGCTCTTTTCCTATTTCAAAAGTTTTAGTTTTCGAGGGTAATAGCTACGTATGTTGAAAAAATGAAGATATTAGACTATTTTATGATTGCAAATGGTAAAGAATGTGATTAAAGGCTCTTTTCCTATTCAAAAGTTTTAGTTTTCGAGGGTAATAGCTACGTATGTTGAAAAAATGAAGATATTAGACTATTTTATGATTGCAAATGGTAAAGAATGTGATTAAAGGCTCTTTTCCTATTTCAAAAGTTTTAGTTTTCGAGGGTAATAGCTACTATGTTGAAAAAATGAAGATATTAGACTATTTTATGATTGCAAATGGTAAAGAATGTGATTAAAGGCTCTTTTCCTATTTCAAAAGTTTTAGTTTTCGAGGGTAATAGCTACGTATGTTGAAAAAATGAAGATATTAGACTATTTTATGATTGCAAATGGTAAAGAATGTGATTAAAGGCTCTTTTCCTAGTCAAAAGTTTTAGTTTTCGAGGGTAATAGCTATGTATGTTGAAAAAATGAAGATATTAGACTATTTTATGATTGCAAATGGTAAAGAATGTGATTAAAGGCTCTTTTCCTATTTCAAAAGTTTTAGTTTTCGAGGGTAATAGCTACGTATGTTGTGGAAAAAATGAAGATATTAGACTATTTTATGATTGCAAATGGTAAAGAATGTGATTAAAGGCTCTTTTCCTATTTCAAAAGTTTTAGTTTTCGAGGGTAATAGCTACGTATGTTGAAAAAATGAAGATATTAGACTATTTTATGATTGCAAATGGTAAAGAATGTGATTAAAGGCTCTTTTCCTATTTCAAAAGTTTTAGTTTTCGAGGGTAATAGCTACGTATGTTGAAAAAATGAAGATATTAGACTATTTTATGATTGCAATGGTAAAGAATGTGATTAAAGGCTCTTTTCCTATTTCAAAAGTTTTAGTTTTCGAGGGTAATAGCTATGTCTGTGAAAAAATGAAGATATTAGACTATTTTATGATTGCACATGGTAAAGAATGTGATTAAAGGCTCTTTTCCTATTTCAAAAGTTTTAGTTTTCGAGGGTAATAGCTACGTATGTTGAAAAAATGAAGATATTAGACTATTTTATGATTGCAAATGGTAAAGAATGTGATTAAAGTCTCTTTTCCTATTTCAAAAGTTTTAGTTTTCGAGGGTAATAGCTACGTATGTTGAAAAAATGAAGATATTAGACTATTTTATGATTGCAAATGGTAAAGAATGTGATTAAAGGCTCTTTTCCTATTTCAAAAGTTTTAGTTTTCGAGGGTAATAGCTACGTATGTTGAAAAAATGAAGATATTAGACTATTTTATGATTGCACATGGTAAAGAATGTGATTAAAGGCTCTTTTCCTATTTCAAAAGTTTTAGTTTTCGAGGGTAATAGCTATGTATGTTGAAAAAATGAAGATATTAGACTATTTTATGATTGCAAATGGTAAAGAATGTGATTAAAGGCTCTTTTCCTATTCAAAAGTTTTAGTTTTCGAGGGTAATAGCTACGTATGTTGAAAAAATGAAGATATTAGACTATTTTATGATTGCAAATGGTAAAGAATGTGATTAAAGGCTCTTTTCCTATTTCAAAAGTTTTAGTTTTCGAGGGTAATAGCTACGTATGTTGAAAAAATGAAGATATTAGACTATTTTATGATTGCACATGGTAAAGAATGTGATTAAAGGCTCTTTTCCTATTTCAAAAGTTTTAGTTTTCGAGGGTAATAGCTACGTATGTTGAAAAAATGAAGATATTAGACTATTTTATGATTGCAAATGGTAAAGAATGTGATTAAAGGCTCTTTTCCTATTTCAAAAGTTTTAGTTTTCGAGGGTAATAGCTACGTATGTTGAAAAAATGAAGATATTAGACTATTTTATGATTGCAAATGGTAAAGAATGTGATTAAAGGCTCTTTTCCTATTTCAAAAGTTTTAGTTTTCGAGGGTAATAGCTACGTATGTTGAAAAAATGAAGATATTAGACTATTTTATGATTGCAATGGTAAAGAATGTGATTAAAGGCTCTTTTCCTATTTCAAAAGTTTTAGTTTTCGAGGGTAATAGCTACGTATGTTGAAAAAATGAAGATATTAGACTATTTTATGATTGCAAATGGTAAAGAATGTGATTAAAGGCTCTTTTCCTATTTCAAAAGTTTTAGTTTTCGAGGGTAATAGCTACGTATGTTGAAAAAATGAAGATATTAGACTATTTTATGATTGCACATGGTAAATAATGTGATTAAAGGCTCTTTTCCTATGTCAAAAGTTTTAGTTTTCGAGGGTAATAGCTACGTATGTTGAAAAAATGAAGATATTAGACTATTTTATGATTGCACATGGTAAAGAATGTGATTAAAGGCTCTTTTCCTATTTCAAAAGTTTTAGTTTTCGAGGGTAATAGCTACGTATGTTGAAAAAATGAAGATATTAGACTATTTTATGATTGCACATGGTAAAGAATGTGATTAAAGGCTCTTTTCCTATTTCAAAAGTTTTAGTTTTCGAGGGTAATAGCTACGTATGTTGAAAAAATGAAGATATTAGACTATTTTATGATTGCACATGGTAAAGAATGTGATTAAAGGCTCTTTTCCTATTTCAAAAGTTTTAGTTTTCGAGGGTAATAGCTACGTATGTTGAAAAAATGAAGATATTAGACTATTTTATGATTGCAAATGGTAAAGAATGTGATTAAAGGCTCTTTTCCTATTTCAAAAGTTTTAGTTTTCGAGGGTAATAGCTAGGTCTGTGGAAAAAATGAAGATATTAGACTATTTTATGATTGCATGGTAAAGAATGTGATTAAAGGCTCTTTTCCTATTTCAAAAGTTTTAGTTTTCGAGGGTAATAGCTACGTATGTTGAAAAAATGAAGATATTAGACTATTTTATGATTGCAAATGGTAAAGAATGTGATTAAAGGCTCTTTTCCTATTTCAAAAGTTTTAGTTTTCGAGGGTAATAGCTACGTCTGTTGAAAAAATGAAGATATTAGACTATTTTATGATTGCACATGGTAAAGAATGTGATTAAAGGCTCTTTTCCTATTTCAAAAGTTTTAGTTTTCGAGGGTAATAGCTACGTATGTTGAAAAAATGAAGATATTAGACTATTTTATGATTGCAAATGGTAAAGAATGTGATTAAAGGCTCTTTTCCTATTCAAAAGTTTTAGTTTTCGAGGGTAATAGCTACGTATGTTGAAAAAATGAAGATATTAGACTATTTTATGATTGCACATGGTAAAGAATGTGATTAAAGGCTCTTTTCCTATTTCAAAAGTTTTAGTTTTCGAGGGTAATAGCTACGTATGTTGAAAAAATGAAGATATTAGACTATTTTATGATTGCACATGGTAAAGAATGTGATTAAAGGCTCTTTTCCTATTTCAAAAGTTTTAGTTTTCGAGGGTAATAGCTACGTATGTTGAAAAAATGAAGATATTAGACTATTTTATGATTGCAAATGGTAAAGAATGTGATTAAAGGCTCTTTTCCTATTTCAAAAGTTTTAGTTTTCGAGGGTAATAGCTAGTCTGTTGAAAAAATGAAGATATTAGACTATTTTATGATTGCACATGGTAAAGAATGTGATTAAAGGCTCTTTTCCTATTTCAAAAGTTTTAGTTTTCGAGGGTAATAGCTATGTTGTGAAAAAATGAAGATATTAGACTATTTTATGATTGCAAATGGTAAAGAATGTGATTAAAGGCTCTTTTCCTATTTCAAAAGTTTTAGTTTTCGAGGGTAATAGCTACGTCTGTTGAAAAAATGAAGATATTAGACTATTTTATGATTGCACATGGTAAAGAATGTGATTAAAGGCTCTTTTCCTATTTCAAAAGTTTTAGTTTTCGAGGGTAATAGCTACGTATGTTGAAAAAATGAAGATATTAGACAATTTTATGATTGCACATGGTAAAGAATGTGATTAAAGGCTCTTTTCCTATTTCAAAAGTTTTAGTTTTCGAGGGTAATAGCTACGTATGTTGAAAAAATGAAGATATTAGACTATTTTATGATTGCACATGGTAAAGAATGTGATTAAAGGCTCTTTTCCTATTTCAAAAGTTTTAGTTTTCGAGGGTAATAGCTAGGTCTCTGGAAAAAATGAAGATATTAGACTATTTTATGATTGCAAATGGTAAAGAATGTGATTAAAGGCTCTTTTCCTATGTCAAAAGTTTTAGTTTTCGAGGGTAATAGCTACGTATGTTGAAAAAATGAAGATATTAGACTATTTTATGATTGCAAATGGTAAAGAATGTGATTAAAGGCTCTTTTCCTATTTCAAAAGTTTTAGTTTTCGAGGGTAATAGCTACGTATGTTGAAAAAATGAAGATATTAGACTATTTTATGATTGCAAATGGTAAAGAATGTGATTAAAGGCTCTTTTCCTATGTCAAAAGTTTTAGTTTTCGAGGGTAATAGCTACGTATGTTGAAAAAATGAAGATATTAGACTATTTTATGATTGCAAATGGTAAAGAATGTGATTAAAGGCTCTTTTCCTATTTCAAAAGTTTTAGTTTTCGAGGGTAATAGCTACGTATGTTGAAAAAATGAAGATATTAGACTATTTTATGATTGCACATGGTAAAGAATGTGATTAAAGGCTCTTTTCCTATTCAAAAGTTTTAGTTTTCGAGGGTAATAGCTACGTATGTTGAAAAAATGAAGATATTAGACTATTTTATGATTGCAAATGGTAAAGAATGTGATTAAAGGCTCTTTTCCTATTTCAAAAGTTTTAGTTTTCGAGGGTAATAGCTACGTATGTTGAAAAAATGAAGATATTAGACTATTTTATGATTGCACATGGTAAAGAATGTGATTAAAGGCTCTTTTCCTATTTCAAAAGTTTTAGTTTTCGAGGGTAATAGCTACGTATGTTGAAAAAATGAAGATATTAGACTATTTTATGATTGCACATGGTAAAGAATGTGATTAAAGGCTCTTTTCCTATTTCAAAAGTTTTAGTTTTCGAGGGTAATAGCTACGTCTGTGGAAAAAATGAAGATATTAGACTATTTTATGATTGCAAATGGTAAAGAATGTGATTAAAGGCTCTTTTCCTATTTCAAAAGTTTTAGTTTTCGAGGGTAATAGCTACGTATGTTGAAAAAATGAAGATATTAGACTATTTTATGATTGCAAATGGTAAAGAATGTGATTAAAGGCTCTTTTCCTATTTCAAAAGTTTTAGTTTTCGAGGGTAATAGCTACGTTGTTGAAAAAATGAAGATATTAGACTATTTTATGATTGCACATGGTAAAGAATGTGATTAAAGGCTCTTTTCCTATTTCAAAAGTTTTAGTTTTCGAGGGTAATAGCTACGTATGTTGAAAAAATGAAGATATTAGACTATTTTATGATTGCACATGGTAAAGAATGTGATTAAAGGCTCTTTTCCTATTTCAAAAGTTTTAGTTTTCGAGGGTAATAGCTACGTATGTTGAAAAAATGAAGATATTAGACTATTTTATGATTGCAAATGGTAAAGAATGTGATTAAAGGCTCTTTTCCTATGTCAAAAGTTTTAGTTTTCGAGGGTAATAGCTACGTATGTTGAAAAAATGAAGATATTAGACTATTTTATGATTGCAAATGGTAAAGAATGTGATTAAAGGCTCTTTTCCTATTTCAAAAGTTTTAGTTTTCGAGGGTAATAGCTACGTATGTTGAAAAAATGAAGATATTAGACTATTTTATGATTGCAAATGGTAAAGAATGTGATTAAAGGCTCTTTTCCTATTTCAAAAGTTTTAGTTTTCGAGGGTAATAGCTACGTATGTTGAAAAAATGAAGATATTAGACTATTTTATGATTGCACATGGTAAAGAATGTGATTAAAGGCTCTTTTCCTATTTCAAAAGTTTTAGTTTTCGAGGGTAATAGCTACGTATGTTGAAAAAATGAAGATATTAGACTATTTTATGATTGCAAATGGTAAAGAATGTGATTAAAGGCTCTTTTCCTATTTCAAAAGTTTTAGTTTTCGAGGGTAATAGCTACGTATGTTGAAAAAATGAAGATATTAGACTATTTTATGATTGCACATGGTAAAGAATGTGATTAAAGGCTCTTTTCCTATTTCAAAAGTTTTAGTTTTCGAGGGTAATAGCTACGTATGTTGAAAAAATGAAGATATTAGACTATTTTATGATTGCACATGGTAAAGAATGTGATTAAAGGCTCTTTTCCTATTTCAAAAGTTTTAGTTTTCGAGGGTAATAGCTATGTATGTTGAAAAAATGAAGATATTAGACTATTTTATGATTGCAAATGGTAAAGAATGTGATTAAAGGCTCTTTTCCTATTTCAAAAGTTTTAGTTTTCGAGGGTAATAGCTACGTATGTTGAAAAAATGAAGATATTAGACTATTTTATGATTGCAAATGGTAAAGAATGTGATTAAAGGCTCTTTTCCTATTCAAAAGTTTTAGTTTTCGAGGGTAATAGCTACGTATGTTGAAAAAATGAAGATATTAGACTATTTTATGATTGCACATGGTAAAGAATGTGATTAAAGGCTCTTTTCCTATTTCAAAAGTTTTAGTTTTCGAGGGTAATAGCTACGTATGTTGAAAAAATGAAGATATTAGACTATTTTATGATTGCACATGGTAAAGAATGTGATTAAAGGCTCTTTTCCTATTTCAAAAGTTTTAGTTTTCGAGGGTAATAGCTACGTATGTTGAAAAAATGAAGATATTAGACATTTTATGATTGCACATGGTAAAGAATGTGATTAAAGGCTCTTTTCCTATTTCAAAAGTTTTAGTTTTCGAGGGTAATAGCTACGTATGTTGAAAAAATGAAGATATTAGACTATTTTATGATTGCAAATGGTAAAGAATGTGATTAAAGGCTCTTTTCCTATTTCAAAAGTTTTAGTTTTCGAGGGTAATAGCTAGTATGTGGAAAAAATGAAGATATTAGACTATTTTATGATTGCACATGGTAAAGAATGTGATTAAAGGCTCTTTTCCTATTTCAAAAGTTTTAGTTTTCGAGGGTAATAGCTACGTATGTTGAAAAAATGAAGATATTAGACTATTTTATGATTGCAAATGGTAAAGAATGTGATTAAAGGCTCTTTTCCTATTTCAAAAGTTTTAGTTTTCGAGGGTAATAGCTATGTCTGTTGAAAAAATGAAGATATTAGACTATTTTATGATTGCAATGGTAAAGAATGTGATTAAAGGCTCTTTTCCTATTTCAAAAGTTTTAGTTTTCGAGGGTAATAGCTACGTATGTTGAAAAAATGAAGATATTAGACTATTTTATGATTGCACATGGTAAAGAATGTGATTAAAGGCTCTTTTCCTATTTCAAAAGTTTTAGTTTTCGAGGGTAATAGCTACGTATGTCTGGAAAAAATGAAGATATTAGACTATTTTATGATTGCAAATGGTAAAGAATGTGATTAAAGGCTCTTTTCCTATTTCAAAAGTTTTAGTTTTCGAGGGTAATAGCTACGTATGTTGAAAAAATGAAGATATTAGACTATTTTATGATTGCAAATGGTAAAGAATGTGATTAAAGGCTCTTTTCCTATTTCAAAAGTTTTAGTTTTCGAGGGTAATAGCTACGTATGTTGAAAAAATGAAGATATTAGACTATTTTATGATTGCAAATGGTAAAGAATGTGATTAAAGGCTCTTTTCCTATTTCAAAAGTTTTAGTTTTCGAGGGTAATAGCTACGTATGTTGAAAAAATGAAGATATTAGACTATTTTATGATTGCAAATGGTAAAGAATGTGATTAAAGGCTCTTTTCCTATTTCAAAAGTTTTAGTTTTCGAGGGTAATAGCTACGTATGTTGAAAAAATGAAGATATTAGACTATTTTATGATTGCACATGGTAAAGAATGTGATTAAAGGCTCTTTTCCTATTTCAAAAGTTTTAGTTTTCGAGGGTAATAGCTACGTATGTTGAAAAAATGAAGATATTAGACTATTTTATGATTGCAAATGGTAAAGAATGTGATTAAAGGCTCTTTTCCTATTTCAAAAGTTTTAGTTTTCGAGGGTAATAGCTAGTATGTTGAAAAAATGAAGATATTAGACTATTTTATGATTGCAAATGGTAAAGAATGTGATTAAAGGCTCTTTTCCTATTTCAAAAGTTTTAGTTTTCGAGGGTAATAGCTACGTATGTTGAAAAAATGAAGATATTAGACTATTTTATGATTGCAAATGGTAAAGAATGTGATTAAAGGCTCTTTTCCTATTTCAAAAGTTTTAGTTTTCGAGGGTAATAGCTACGTATGTTGAAAAAATGAAGATATTAGACTATTTTATGATTGCACATGGTAAAGAATGTGATTAAAGGCTCTTTTCCTATTTCAAAAGTTTTAGTTTTCGAGGGTAATAGCTACGTATGTTGAAAAAATGAAGATATTAGACTATTTTATGATTGCAAATGGTAAAGAATGTGATTAAAGGCTCTTTTCCTATTTCAAAAGTTTTAGTTTTCGAGGGTAATAGCTACGTATGTTGAAAAAATGAAGATATTAGACTATTTTATGATTGCACATGGTAAAGAATGTGATTAAAGGCTCTTTTCCTATTTCAAAAGTTTTAGTTTTCGAGGGTAATAGCTACGTATGTTGAAAAAATGAAGATATTAGACTATTTTATGATTGCACATGGTAAAGAATGTGATTAAAGGCTCTTTTCCTATTTCAAAAGTTTTAGTTTTCGAGGGTAATAGCTACGTATGTTGAAAAAATGAAGATATTAGACTATTTTATGATTGCAAATGGTAAAGAATGTGATTAAAGGCTCTTTTCCTATTTCAAAAGTTTTAGTTTTCGAGGGTAATAGCTACGTATGTTGAAAAAATGAAGATATTAGACTATTTTATGATTGCAAATGGTAAAGAATGTGATTAAAGGCTCTTTTCCTATTTCAAAAGTTTTAGTTTTCGAGGGTAATAGCTACGTATGTTGAAAAAATGAAGATATTAGACTATTTTATGATTGCAAATGGTAAAGAATGTGATTAAAGGCTCTTTTCCTATTTCAAAAGTTTTAGTTTTCGAGGGTAATAGCTACGTATGTTGAAAAAATGAAGATATTAGACTATTTTATGATTGCACATGGTAAAGAATGTGATTAAAGGCTCTTTTCCTATTTCAAAAGTTTTAGTTTTCGAGGGTAATAGCTACGTATGTTGAAAAAATGAAGATATTAGACTATTTTATGATTGCAAATGGTAAAGAATGTGATTAAAGGCTCTTTTCCTATTTCAAAAGTTTTAGTTTTCGAGGGTAATAGCTACGTATGTTGAAAAAATGAAGATATTAGACTATTTTATGATTGCACATGGTAAAGAATGTGATTAAAGGCTCTTTTCCTATTTCAAAAGTTTTAGTTTTCGAGGGTAATAGCTACGTATGTTGAAAAAATGAAGATATTAGACTATTTTATGATTGCACATGGTAAAGAATGTGATTAAAGGCTCTTTTCCTATTTCAAAAGTTTTAGTTTTCGAGGGTAATAGCTACGTATGTTGAAAAAATGAAGATATTAGACTATTTTATGATTGCAAATGGTAAAGAATGTGATTAAAGGCTCTTTTCCTATTTCAAAAGTTTTAGTTTTCGAGGGTAATAGCTAGTATGTTGAAAAAATGAAGATATTAGACTATTTTATGATTGCAAATGGTAAAGAATGTGATTAAAGGCTCTTTTCCTATTTCAAAAGTTTTAGTTTTCGAGGGTAATAGCTACGTATGTTGAAAAAATGAAGATATTAGACTATTTTATGATTGCACATGGTAAAGAATGTGATTAAAGGCTCTTTTCCTATTTCAAAAGTTTTAGTTTTCGAGGGTAATAGCTACGTATGTTGAAAAAATGAAGATATTAGACTATTTTATGATTGCAAATGGTAAAGAATGTGATTAAAGGCTCTTTTCCTATTTCAAAAGTTTTAGTTTTCGAGGGTAATAGCTACGTATGTTGAAAAAATGAAGATATTAGACTATTTTATGATTGCAAATGGTAAAGAATGTGATTAAAGGCTCTTTTCCTATTTCAAAAGTTTTAGTTTTCGAGGGTAATAGCTACGTATGTTGAAAAAATGAAGATATTAGACTATTTTATGATTGCAAATGGTAAAGAATGTGATTAAAGGCTCTTTTCCTATTTCAAAAGTTTTAGTTTTCGAGGGTAATAGCTACGTATGTTGAAAAAATGAAGATATTAGACTATTTTATGATTGCAAATGGTAAAGAATGTGATTAAAGGCTCTTTTCCTATTTCAAAAGTTTTAGTTTTCGAGGGTAATAGCTACGTATGTTGAAAAAATGAAGATATTAGACTATTTTATGATTGCAAATGGTAAAGAATGTGATTAAAGGCTCTTTTCCTATTTCAAAAGTTTTAGTTTTCGAGGGTAATAGCTACGTATGTTGAAAAAATGAAGATATTAGACTATTTTATGATTGCAAATGGTAAAGAATGTGATTAAAGGCTCTTTTCCTATTTCAAAAGTTTTAGTTTTCGAGGGTAATAGCTAGGTCTGTGAAAAAATGAAGATATTAGACTATTTTATGATTGCACATGGTAAAGAATGTGATTAAAGGCTCTTTTCCTATTTCAAAAGTTTTAGTTTTCGAGGGTAATAGCTACGTATGTTGAAAAAATGAAGATATTAGACTATTTTATGATTGCAAATGGTAAAGAATGTGATTAAAGGCTCTTTTCCTATTTCAAAAGTTTTAGTTTTCGAGGGTAATAGCTATGTCTGTTGAAAAAATGAAGATATTAGACTATTTTATGATTGCACATGGTAAAGAATGTGATTAAAGGCTCTTTTCCTATTTCAAAAGTTTTAGTTTTCGAGGGTAATAGCTACGTATGTTGAAAAAATGAAGATATTAGACTATTTTATGATTGCACATGGTAAAGAATGTGATTAAAGGCTCTTTTCCTATTTCAAAAGTTTTAGTTTTCGAGGGTAATAGCTACGTATGTTGAAAAAATGAAGATATTAGACTATTTTATGATTGCAAAAGGTAAAGAATGTGATTAAAGGCTCTTTTCCTATTTCAAAAGTTTTAGTTTTCGAGGGTAATAGCTACGTATGTTGAAAAAATGAAGATATTAGACTATTTTATGATTGCAAATGGTAAAGAATGTGATTAAAGGCTCTTTTCCTATGTCAAAAGTTTTAGTTTTCGAGGGTAATAGCTACGTATGTTGAAAAAATGAAGATATTAGACTATTTTATGATTGCAAATGGTAAAGAATGTGATTAAAGGCTCTTTTCCTATTTCAAAAGTTTTAGTTTTCGAGGGTAATAGCTACGTATGTTGAAAAAATGAAGATATTAGACTATTTTATGATTGCACATGGTAAAGAATGTGATTAAAGGCTCTTTTCCTATTTCAAAAGTTTTAGTTTTCGAGGGTAATAGCTACGTATGTTGAAAAAATGAAGATATTAGACTATTTTATGATTGCAAATGGTAAAGAATGTGATTAAAGGCTCTTTTCCTATGTCAAAAGTTTTAGTTTTCGAGGGTAATAGCTACGTATGTGAAAAAATGAAGATATTAGACTATTTTATGATTGCAAATGGTAAAGAATGTGATTAAAGGCTCTTTTCCTATTTCAAAAGTTTTAGTTTTCGAGGGTAATAGCTACGTATGTTGAAAAAATGAAGATATTAGACTATTTTATGATTGCACATGGTAAAGAATGTGATTAAAGGCTCTTTTCCTATTTCAAAAGTTTTAGTTTTCGAGGGTAATAGCTACGTATGTTGAAAAAATGAAGATATTAGACTATTTTATGATTGCACATGGTAAAGAATGTGATTAAAGGCTCTTTTCCTATTTCAAAAGTTTTAGTTTTCGAGGGTAATAGCTACGTATGTTGAAAAAATGAAGATATTAGACTATTTTATGATTGCACATGGTAAAGAATGTGATTAAAGGCTCTTTTCCTATTTCAAAAGTTTTAGTTTTCGAGGGTAATAGCTACGTATGTTGAAAAAATGAAGATATTAGACTATTTTATGATTGCAAATGGTAAAGAATGTGATTAAAGGCTCTTTTCCTATTTCAAAAGTTTTAGTTTTCGAGGGTAATAGCTACGTATGTTGAAAAAATGAAGATATTAGACTATTTTATGATTGCAATGGTAAAGAATGTGATTAAAGGCTCTTTTCCTATTTCAAAAGTTTTAGTTTTCGAGGGTAATAGCTACGTATGTTGAAAAAATGAAGATATTAGACTATTTTATGATTGCAAATGGTAAAGAATGTGATTAAAGGCTCTTTTCCTATGTCAAAAGTTTTAGTTTTCGAGGGTAATAGCTACGTATGTTGAAAAAATGAAGATATTAGACTATTTTATGATTGCACATGGTAAAGAATGTGATTAAAGGCTCTTTTCCTATTTCAAAAGTTTTAGTTTTCGAGGGTAATAGCTACGTATGTTGAAAAAATGAAGATATTAGACTATTTTATGATTGCAAATGGTAAAGAATGTGATTAAAGGCTCTTTTCCTATGTCAAAAGTTTTAGTTTTCGAGGGTAATAGCTACGTATGTTGAAAAAATGAAGATATTAGACTATTTTATGATTGCACATGGTAAAGAATGTGATTAAAGGCTCTTTTCCTATTTCAAAAGTTTTAGTTTTCGAGGGTAATAGCTACGTATGTTGAAAAAATGAAGATATTAGACTATTTTATGATTGCACATGGTAAAGAATGTGATTAAAGGCTCTTTTCCTATTTCAAAAGTTTTAGTTTTCGAGGGTAATAGCTACGTATGTTGAAAAAATGAAGATATTAGACTATTTTATGATTGCAAATGGTAAAGAATGTGATTAAAGGCTCTTTTCCTATTTCAAAAGTTTTAGTTTTCGAGGGTAATAGCTAGTCTGTGGAAAAAATGAAGATATTAGACTATTTTATGATTGCAAATGGTAAAGAATGTGATTAAAGGCTCTTTTCCTATTTCAAAAGTTTTAGTTTTCGAGGGTAATAGCTACGTATGTTGAAAAAATGAAGATATTAGACTATTTTATGATTGCAAATGGTAAAGAATGTGATTAAAGGCTCTTTTCCTATTTCAAAAGTTTTAGTTTTCGAGGGTAATAGCTACGTATGTTGAAAAAATGAAGATATTAGACTATTTTATGATTGCACATGGTAAAGAATGTGATTAAAGGCTCTTTTCCTATTTCAAAAGTTTTAGTTTTCGAGGGTAATAGCTACGTATGTTGAAAAAATGAAGATATTAGACTATTTTATGATTGCACATGGTAAAGAATGTGATTAAAGGCTCTTTTCCTATTTCAAAAGTTTTAGTTTTCGAGGGTAATAGCTACGTATGTTGAAAAAATGAAGATATTAGACTATTTTATGATTGCAAATGGTAAAGAATGTGATTAAAGGCTCTTTTCCTATTTCAAAAGTTTTAGTTTTCGAGGGTAATAGCTACTATGTTGAAAAAATGAAGATATTAGACTATTTTATGATTGCAAATGGTAAAGAATGTGATTAAAGGCTCTTTTCCTATTTCAAAAGTTTTAGTTTTCGAGGGTAATAGCTACGTATGTTGAAAAAATGAAGATATTAGACTATTTTATGATTGCAAATGGTAAAGAATGTGATTAAAGGCTCTTTTCCTATTTCAAAAGTTTTAGTTTTCGAGGGTAATAGCTACGTATGTTGAAAAAATGAAGATATTAGACTATTTTATGATTGCAAATGGTAAAGAATGTGATTAAAGGCTCTTTTCCTATGTTCAAAAGTTTTAGTTTTCGAGGGTAATAGCTACGTATGTTGAAAAAATGAAGATATTAGACTATTTTATGATTGCACATGGTAAAGAATGTGATTAAAGGCTCTTTTCCTATGTCAAAAGTTTTAGTTTTCGAGGGTAATAGCTACGTATGTTGAAAAAATGAAGATATTAGACTATTTTATGATTGCACATGGTAAAGAATGTGATTAAAGGCTCTTTTCCTATTCAAAAGTTTTAGTTTTCGAGGGTAATAGCTACGTATGTTGAAAAAATGAAGATATTAGACTATTTTATGATTGCAAATGGTAAAGAATGTGATTAAAGGCTCTTTTCCTATGTCAAAAGTTTTAGTTTTCGAGGGTAATAGCTACGTATGTTGAAAAAATGAAGATATTAGACTATTTTATGATTGCACATGGTAAAGAATGTGATTAAAGGCTCTTTTCCTATGTCAAAAGTTTTAGTTTTCGAGGGTAATAGCTACGTATGTTGAAAAAATGAAGATATTAGACTATTTTATGATTGCACATGGTAAAGAATGTGATTAAAGGCTCTTTTCCTATTTCAAAAGTTTTAGTTTTCGAGGGTAATAGCTACGTATGTTGAAAAAATGAAGATATTAGACTATTTTATGATTGCAAATGGTAAAGAATGTGATTAAAGGCTCTTTTCCTATTTCAAAAGTTTTAGTTTTCGAGGGTAATAGCTATATGTTGAAAAAATGAAGATATTAGACTATTTTATGATTGCACATGGTAAAGAATGTGATTAAAGGCTCTTTTCCTATTTCAAAAGTTTTAGTTTTCGAGGGTAATAGCTACGTATGTTGAAAAAATGAAGATATTAGACTATTTTATGATTGCAAATGGTAAAGAATGTGATTAAAGGCTCTTTTCCTATTTCAAAAGTTTTAGTTTTCGAGGGTAATTGCCAATGGTAAAGAATGTGATTAAAGGCTCTTTTCCTATTTCAAAAGTTTTAGTTTTCGAGGGTAATAGCTACGTATGTTGAAAAAATGAAGATATTAGACTATTTTATGATTGCACATGGTAAAGAATGTGATTAAAGGCTCTTTTCCTATTTCAAAAGTTTTAGTTTTCGAGGGTAATAGCTACGTATGTTGAAAAAATGAAGATATTAGACTATTTTATGATTGCAAATGGTAAAGAATGTGATTAAAGGCTCTTTTCCTATTTCAAAAGTTTTAGTTTTCGAGGGTAATAGCTACGTATGTTGAAAAAATGAAGATATTAGACTATTTTATGATTGCAAATGGTAAAGAATGTGATTAAAGGCTCTTTTCCTATTTCAAAAGTTTTAGTTTTCGAGGGTAATAGCTACGTATGTTGAAAAAATGAAGATATTAGACTATTTTATGATTGCAAATGGTAAAGAATGTGATTAAAGGCTCTTTTCCTATTTCAAAAGTTTTAGTTTTCGAGGGTAATAGCTACGTATGTTGAAAAAATGAAGATATTAGACTATTTTATGATTGCAAATGGTAAAGAATGTGATTAAAGGCTCTTTTCCTATTTCAAAAGTTTTAGTTTTCGAGGGTAATAGCTACGTCTGTTGAAAAAATGAAGATATTAGACTATTTTATGATTGCACATGGTAAAGAATGTGATTAAAGGCTCTTTTCCTATGTCAAAAGTTTTAGTTTTCGAGGGTAATAGCTACGTTGTTGAAAAAATGAAGATATTAGACTATTTTATGATTGCACATGGTAAAGAATGTGATTAAAGGCTCTTTTCCTATTTCAAAAGTTTTAGTTTTCGAGGGTAATAGCTACGTATGTTGAAAAAATGAAGATATTAGACTATTTTATGATTGCAAATGGTAAAGAATGTGATTAAAGGCTCTTTTCCTATTTCAAAAGTTTTAGTTTTCGAGGGTAATAGCTACGTATGTTGAAAAAATGAAGATATTAGACTATTTTATGATTGCACATGGTAAAGAATGTGATTAAAGGCTCTTTTCCTATTTCAAAAGTTTTAGTTTTCGAGGGTAATAGCTACGTATGTTGAAAAAATGAAGATATTAGACATTTTATGATTGCACATGGTAAAGAATGTGATTAAAGGCTCTTTTCCTATTTCAAAAGTTTTAGTTTTCGAGGGTAATAGCTACGTATGTTGAAAAAATGAAGATATTAGATTATTTTATGATTGCACATGGTAAAGAATGTGATTAAAGGCTCTTTTCCTATTTCAAAAGTTTTAGTTTTCGAGGGTAATAGCTACGTATGTTGAAAAAATGAAGATATTAGACTATTTTATGATTGCACATGGTAAAGAATGTGATTAAAGGCTCTTTTCCTATTTCAAAAGTTTTAGTTTTCGAGGGTAATAGCTACGTATGTTGAAAAAATGAAGATATTAGACTATTTTATGATTGCAAATGGTAAAGAATGTGATTAAAGGCTCTTTTCCTATTTCAAAAGTTTTAGTTTTCGAGGGTAATAGCTACGTATGTTGAAAAAATGAAGATATTAGACTATTTTATGATTGCAATGGTAAAGAATGTGATTAAAGGCTCTTTTCCTATTTCAAAAGTTATAGATTTCGAGGGTAATAGCTATGTCTGTGGAAAAAATGAAGATATTAGACTATTTTATGATTGCAAATGGTAAAGAATGTGATTAAAGGCTCTTTTCCTATGTCAAAAGTTTTAGTTTTCGAGGG
Organism: Artemia franciscana; assembly: GCF_032884065.1. Taxonomy (NCBI): domain Eukaryota; kingdom Metazoa; phylum Arthropoda; class Branchiopoda; order Anostraca; family Artemiidae; genus Artemia; species Artemia franciscana. The sequence goes on from NW_027064326.1 coordinate 23,630, forward strand.
TAATAGCTATGTATGTTGAAAAAATGAAGATATTAGACTATTTTATGATTGCACAATGGTAAAGAATGTGATTAAAGGCTCTTTTCCTATGTCAAAAGTTTTAGTTTTCGAGGGTAATAGCTACGTATGTTGAAAAAATGAAGATATTAGACTATTTTATGATTGCACATGGTAAAGAATGTGATTAAAGGCTCTTTTCCTATTTCAAAAGTTTTAGTTTTCGAGGGTAATAGCTACGTATGTTGAAAAAATGAAGATATTAGACTATTTTATGATTGCAAATGGTAAAGAATGTGATTAAAGGCTCTTTTCCTATTTCAAAAGTTTTAGTTTTCGAGGGTAATAGCTACGTATGTTGAAAAAATGAAGATATTAGACTATTTTATGATTGCAAATGGTAAAGAATGTGATTAAAGGCTCTTTTCCTATGTCAAAAGTTTTAGTTTTCGAGGGTAATAGCTACGTATGTTGAAAAAATGAAGATATTAGACTATTTTATGATTGCAAATGGTAAAGAATGTGATTAAAGGCTCTTTTTATTTCAAAAGTTTTAGTTTTCGAGGGTAATAGCTATGTCTGTGGAAAAAATGAAGATATTAGACTATTTTATGATTGCAATGGTAAAGAATGTGATTAAAGGCTCTTTTCCTATTTCAAAAGTTTTAGTTTTCGAGGGTAATAGCTACGTATGTTGAAAAAATGAAGATATTAGACTATTTTATGATTGCAAATGGTAAAGAATGTGATTAAAGGCTCTTTTCCTATGTCAAAAGTTTTAGTTTTCGAGGGTAATAGCTACGTATGTTGAAAAAATGAAGATATTAGACTATTTTATGATTGCAAATGGTAAAGAATGTGATTAAAGGCTCTTTTCCTATGTCAAAAGTTTTAGTTTTCGAGGGTAATAGCTACGTATGTTGAAAAAATGAAGATATTAGACTATTTTATGATTGCACATGGTAAAGAATGTGATTAAAGGCTCTTTTCCTATTTCAAAAGTTTTAGTTTTCGAGGGTAATAGCTACGTATGTTGAAAAAATGAAGATATTAGACTATTTTATGATTGCAAATGGTAAAGAATGTGATTAAAGGCTCTTTTCCTATTTCAAAAGTTTTAGTTTTCGAGGGTAATAGCTACGTATGTTGAAAAAATGAAGATATTAGACTATTTTATGATTGCAAATGGTAAAGAATGTGATTAAAGGCTCTTTTCCTATGTCAAAAGTTTTAGTTTTCGAGGGTAATAGCTACTTATGTTGAAAAAATGAAGATATTAGACTATTTTATGATTGCACATGGTAAAGAATGTGATTAAAGGCTCTTTTCCCTATTTCAAAAGTTTTAGTTTTCGAGGGTAATAGCTACGTATGTTGAAAAAATTAAGATATTAGACTATTTTATGATTGCAAATGGTAAAGAATGTGATTAAAGGCTCTTTTCCTATTTCAAAAGTTTTAGTTTTCGAGGGTAATAGCTAGTATGTTGAAAAAATGAAGATATTAGACTATTTTATGATTGCACATGATAAAGAATGTGATGAAAGGCTCTTTTCCTATTTCAAAAGTTTTAGTTTTCGAGGGTAATAGCTACGTATGTTGAAAAAATGAAGATATTAGACTATTTTATGATTGCAAATGGTAAGAATGTGATTAAAGGCTCTTTCCTATGTCAAAAGTTTTAGTTTTCGAGGGTAATAGCTACGTATGTTGAAAAAATGAAGATATTAGACTATTTTATGATTGCAAATGGTAAAGAATGTGATTAAAGGCTCTTTTCCTATGTTCAAAAGTTTTAGTTTTCGAGGGTAATAGCTACGTATGTTGAAAAAATGAAGATATTAGACTATTTTATGATTGCACATGGTGAAGAATGTGATTAAAGGCTCTTTTCCTATTTCAAAAGTTTTAGTTTTCGAGGGTAATAGCTACGTATGTTGAAAAAATGAAGATATTAGACATTTTATGATTGCAAATGGTAAAGAATGTGATTAAAGGCTCTTTTCCTATTTCAAAAGTTTTAGTTTTCGAGGGTAATAGCTACGTATGTTGAAAAAATGAAGATATTAGACTATTTTATGATTGCAAATGGTAAAGAATGTGATTAAAGGCTATTTTCCTATTTCAAAAGTTTTAGTTTTCGAGGGTAATAGCTATGTCTGTGGAAAAAATGAAGATATTAGACTATTTTATGATTGCATATGGTAAAGAATGTGATTAAAGGCTCTTTTCCTATTTCAAAAGTTTTAGTTTTCAAGGGTAATAGCTACGTATGTCGAAAAAATGAAGATATTAGACTATTTTATGATTGCAAATGGTAAAGAATTTGATTAAAGGCTCTTTTCCTATGTCAAAAGTTTTAGTTCTCGAGGGTAATAGCTACGTATGTTGAAAAAATGAAGATATTAGACTATTTTATGATTGCAAATGGTAAAGAATTTGATTAAAGGCTCTTTTCCTATGTCAAAAGTTTTAGTTTTCGAGGGTAATAGCTACGTATGTTGAAAAAATGAAGATATTAGACAATTTTATGATTGCAAATGGTAAAGAATGTGATTAAAGGCTATTTTCCTATTTCAAAAGTTTTAGTTTTCGAGGGTAATAGCTATGTCTGTGGAAAAAATGAAGATATTAGACTATTTTATGATTGCATATGGTAAAGAATTTGATTAAAGGCTCTTTTCCTATTTCAAAAGTTTTATTTTTCAAGGGTAATAGCTACGTATGTCGAAAAAATGAAGATATTAGACTATTTTATGATTGCAAATGGTAAAGAATGTGATTAAAGGCTCTTTTCCTATGTCAAAAGTTTTAGTTTTCGAGGGTAATAGCTAAGTCTGTGGAAAAAATAAAGATATTAGACTATTTTATGATTGCAAATGGTAAAGAATTTGATTAAAGGCTCTTTTCCTATGTCAAAAGTTTTACTTTTCGAGGGTAATAGCTACGTATGTTGAAAAAATGAAGATATTAGACTATTTTATGATTGCACATGGTAAAGAATTTGATTAAAGGCTCTTTTCCTATGTCAAAACTTTTAGTTTTCGAGGGTAATAGCTACGTATGTTGAAAAAATGAAGATATTAGACTTTTTTATGATTGCAAATGGCAAAGAATGTGATTAAAGGCTCTTTTCCTATGTCAAAAGTTTTAGTTATCGAGGGTAATAGCTAATAATGTTGAAAAAATGAAGATATTAGACTATTTTATGATTGCAAATGGTAAAGAATGTGATTAAAGGC